>NW_023627323.1:0-2590 GCF_014905685.2 Nematolebias whitei | reverse complement strand
ATGGGTCAAAGATAAACAACGTCTCTCGTTCGCATTTCTGTTAAATTACACAAGGCATGCAATAACTCCTTAGGAGACAAAGACATCACAAAATCTGACCTCGTGGGAACAAGGGTCATCCAAGCAGTAGATAACTAATGGATAATAAAATTAACCATAGTTTAAACTCACAGGACCTACCCTTGATAAAACGGGACAGCGTGACTGAAATCTGGCAACCAGGGTGAGGAGAAGCAGTGAAACGATGTTTCTAGATGCTTAGTCACTACTCTTGTCGGTGTTGGAACGTTGTTTAGTTGATTTTGGTTGTTTCTGAGGTAAGAATGAATCTTGTGTGTAGTTAAGTTAGAGACTAAGAAGCCTTTAACCATGCCAACATGCAGTTCATTCACTAAATTGCAATCTTTGCGGAGTCAATGTATATTATTGCTACTTTGAGTACCATAATCTACATTGATCTCACAACGCTTAAGCCGAACCTACTCGAACAATTCTATTCGGGGGGATAGCTAATTCTTTTTGATAAGTCTCGCCATAGACTTCCAAAACATTTATGGGAAAACCAAACACCCAATCTCAAGTCGTTCGTCTAAAAGACAACAGACAATTACACCAAACTATATTTTACCATGTAAAGCTAACTTAAACCAAGTTAGAAATGGAAAAATAGTTTGGAACACTTTTCTATAGGCATAAACCCCTGTAGTTACCCCTTTTCAGCATTCCCCACCCCTTAACTGGTAGTTGTAGCTGTTCCCAACCATAATAGCTTACACACCAGGTGCATATAGTTTAAGGCCTTATGTAAAATCCCCTTCATAAGCCCACCTTAAACCACATAATTGCATGACACATTGAACCAGAACGGCACAGGCTGGACGTCGCTGGAGACAACCTTCGCTGGAGGCGACCTGCAATCCTGACGTTGGTCTCAACTCTTCATCCAGTGGCCGCTTCTTCAGTTCAATCCAAGGGTACCCCTCTGTATGCTGATTAATCAACACTTCCAATCGCTGTGGATTTACCGTTGTGGATTATATGACTTTTTCAATGGATTACAGACTCTGTTTCCAAGGGGTTAAAGCATTGCTACAATGGGATTACCGAGACGATATGGAATTATAATCAACACAATGGAATACCAAGAACATTGTGGAATTACCTTGACTTTGTTTCCTTGCTGGATTACTTCTGACTTTAGTCTTCCTTGAAGGATTACTTCTGACTTTGGTCTTCCTTGCTGGATTATATCAAGCTCAAGGACATTTGAAGGTCTAAGTTCACGGTTGGAATTCATCCCCATGGACAGGTGATGATTTCCAAAGGGGGGACTGTAGTGAACCAGATAACCTCAAATATACCAGATGGACAGAGACTGTTATTTTCATTGATCTGAATAAGTCTGAACCATCTGATGAACTTTCTTTCTTGAATTAATCAAGCAGAAAAGACAATTCTTTATAATCATTACTGTCTTACAAATGTTTTGATAATCAAATTGTGTTAGTTCACTCAATGCTTTACAGGTTGAAAAGAACTACTAATTTTTATTTTACATAAACAGTAAGTAATGATTTTTATTCCTCATTCAAAGCAGAAATCACCTGAATATGCATTTCTTGATTTCCTGTCTGAAATGAGCAAACTGTCGTAAGTATGTGAAAGGTTGGTCTTCGGTCAACTAAAATGTTTACTGAAGAAGAAATGTCATGTTTTACTTTTTCAGAAGATTACAAAGTGTGAGACTCCAAAAAGTCTGCTGCTTCTGCAATAATCTTTTCTGTATGTTAAACAAGTTTCATTCTCTGACCTCGACTGTTGATAAACAACTTACGTCAGAAACCACTCCTCTTTCTGGTCCTTCCACGAATCAGAAAGCTCTAAATTGAACAGGAAGTCGACCCAAATAAAATGTGGCAACTTCTCAGTTCATGTTAGAGTCTGGGAGAATGAGGAGAATTCCAGAATTCCAAGAGAATGAGAGTTCTGAGAGATGTTGGAATGAGAGCTGACAACAGGTCCGATAGTCCAACAGAATGAGCAGATTGAGAGTGCAGCCGGTTATGAAGAGTTTGGAGTTATGAAGAACCAGGGACGTTTTGGGATTATAATTCTGTTTTGAACTAACCACGCACGACTCTCCGAGGATTTCTAGCTGTTCTGAACGGAGGCGCTGAAACAGTCTGAAGGACTCTTACTGAGCTGATCCATCGTCAAACCAGGTAAAGATTTCCTCTTCGACTCAAGTGTACCGTGGACGGGCTGAGGATCTGACGAAGCGTGCAATTTCTGGTTAAACAGATTAAACTTCCCTCACACAGTTCTCTGTAAGATAATCTCCTTTCACTCTAAAACCCACCTCTCTCTCATAAATCAGTACAGATATTTTAGAAATATCTTAAGCAAAGTCCTCAAATCACCGCCGAGTGATTTGAAGTTCATTTTCTGTGAAACTGTCTGTTATTATTTTCATATTT
This sequence comes from Nematolebias whitei, assembly GCF_014905685.2. Classification (NCBI taxonomy): domain Eukaryota; kingdom Metazoa; phylum Chordata; class Actinopteri; order Cyprinodontiformes; family Rivulidae; genus Nematolebias; species Nematolebias whitei. The sequence continues at coordinate 113 of NW_023627323.1, read as the reverse complement.
TGCCAAATTAATGTAAATGTTTGATGTTAAACTTTGATTCTGAAAATAAATGATTCCATTCATTTGATGGGTCAAAGATAAACAACGTCTCTCGTTCGCATTTCTGTTAAATT
>NW_023627322.1:465-2590 GCF_014905685.2 Nematolebias whitei | reverse complement strand
AGTGCCGGCCATCGCAACCAGGAACCTAGATTAAAAGAATCGGAACAGCCCAGGAGGAACCGAAGCACCGGCCCCATCACTGACCGCCCCCAAGGCCCAAAGCCCACCCACAGCCCAGACCCCAACAATGTGCCCCCCTCCCCCTCCATCCCAGACCCCTAGTGTCACACGGAGAAAGGAGGTGTTTGTGATAAAAAAAAAATAATTAAAAAAATAAATAAAAAAAAATAACTAAATAAATAAAAAAAATAAAAATAATCTATATATGCATAAATAAATTATGAACAGACCCACTTCCTCCTCCTCCCACTCGAATATGGTGTTGATGCATGTTGTTATACAGTGCGTTTAAAATGGGGGGATGAGGTGGCGATCGGCACAGACCCACCTCTTGCCCAGAGAGCAGGCGGTGCCCGTTCATGATTTGACAAGTTAACTGCTACGTGATAGTGTGATATGGCTCATTAAAAAGAAGTGTATGGTGCTCTCACTGTGGATAGATGTAGCCGTCAGTTTGCGCTACGAGTATGGCGATCAGTGCTACGCGTAAGGCGGTCTGACGATGTATGCTAGCTGAACAGAACACGGCAGTAGTCGCGTTTTTTGGGGGGTTTTTTGTCGGCCGGTGGGTCTGTCACTCGTTCCTACTGTATCTAACATTCGACTGGGATGTTTGTTATGACATAAAATTCATATTCCGGCGATATATAACGGTATGAGAAGCTACACGAAGCTACATGCTAACTATGTCCAGCTAGCTTCTCTCGAAGATAACATACTTTCACCATTTATGCAGTTTTCAACTAAAAAAAACGTAACAGTAAATATCGCTTTTTACTTACTTCCACAGATAAATTTTAGCTTGAGGAGATGATGCCCTGCCCTGCTCCGACGTTGCGGTGGAGAGGACCCGGGTAGACCGGTGGAGCTCCATCTAGCTCGCTCTGAATTTTGTCATCGCCCAGCAAGCACAAAAAAACAGCCAGCACTTCAGCATTAGGCCACAGTGTTGTCATTATTGTTTTTAAGTCTTCAAAATAGGTCCAGCTGCTACTCCGGTCCGAGAAATTGCAAATGGCGGATAGGTGTTTTGAAAAGTTTCTGAAAGATCCAGTGACTCCTCCCCCTGACCAATCAGTGACCGACAGTGCGCTGACGTCACATCTGGACCCAACAAGAACCAGACCTGGGACCCCAGAGAAGTTGGTCCCAAAAATCGTGCGGGTTCCACCGCTTAAGGCACTGTGGAGACACTACGCAATCGGCCTGAACTAGTTACATAGGAGCACCAAAAGGCCCTGTGGATAAGGGGCTAAACATTTCACCTGGTAAAATCAGATCAAATCAAATGTCAGAGAGAACAACAAAGTCCATTCTCAATAATCCAGGTTTACAATCCAACATTTTTCAGTCAGGTCATCTGGACAGTTTCTTTTTTTTTTTTTTTGTGCTGAAATGTTTCGCCTTCAGTCCGGAAAGCTTCATCAGTCAAGGAAACACACAACAAAACTGATACTTGCCCCAACAGCTTACTCCAAAGTGAAACAAACCAGTTCTGCTTGTGATAAGATGGTCTCTTTGGTACACCCCTCCTCCATTTCCAGCCCTCTTTCTTGTTGACAGTCTTGTCAAAATGGTTGAAAACAACAAAGTCCATGCTCAATAATCCAGGGATACAATCCAACATTTTTCAGTCAGGTCATCTGGACAGTTTCAAGAAACTCCTCCCTCACTGAATAGAAACACAGCCCCTCACGTGCTGCTTTACACAAACTTACTAATGTCATGAAGGCAGCACAGCTGAAGAGGATTATTATTTAATACAGGTCCTTCTCAAAAAATTAGCATATTGTGATAAAGGTCATTATTTTCCATAATGTAATGTAGTGAACCAAGCCTCAGGTCAAGTCCTGACCCTGAGGGCCTTCCTGGAACAGGAACTGTTATTTCATTGATTTGTATCCAGAAATATAAATTAAGCTCCTCCAGAGACTTTCTAATTGTATCCTGCACTGATCAATTGAAAGAACACTCTCTTTTTTATTATCATTACTATTTTACAAATGTCTTGATAATCAAAAGTGTGTTTAGTTCAAACCAATTTAAATGTTGAAGTGAACTACTC
>NW_023627322.1:0-365 GCF_014905685.2 Nematolebias whitei | reverse complement strand
TGCATTTTGATTTTCTGTCTGAAATGAGCAAGTGTAAGTCGGTCAAAAGTCAAGTTTCGGTCAACTACATGTTTACTGGAGAGAAATGTCATGTTTAACTTTTTCAGATAGATAAAAGAGGACTGGCACCTAAAAGTCTCGGTTCTTCAAAACATCTTTCTGTCTGTTCTTAAAACAACCTAATCTTTCTCCTTGACTTTTAATAACCTCTTACATCCCTAAAACCACCCCCTGTTGGTTCGATTCGACCAATCAGGAAGTTCTCAGAGGAACCGGAAGTGACCTCTTTAAAAGGTTCAACACTTCCTAGTTCCATGCAGAATGCAGAATGCAGAATGCTGGAATGTAGAACGGAGAATGCAGTT
>NW_023627321.1:0-2590 GCF_014905685.2 Nematolebias whitei | reverse complement strand
TTAACAGTTTATTGACCTCACTGACTGAGAATGGAGAAAAAGAGAAGCTGTAATTAACTGAGGATTGACTTGTAGGAGGGATTTGATTTGTAGAAGTTTGGCTATTAGGGGAAATGGCTGATTTTCTGTTAGTAACTGTGTCAAATAAAGAACCAGAAGCAACAAAATGTTTGTTGAATCAGTTCAGGATCTCGTGCTTATTTGACACAGGAACAGAGTTAACGAGAAGTTGTGATGGGAGGTCAGATGATTGGGTGGTGCCTGAGAGAGATTTGATGGTTTTCCAGAATCTGTTGGGGTCATTTAGATTTTTGGAGGTCTGAGATAAGAAATAGTTGCGTTTTGCTGCTTTGACAGCAGTTGTGCATTTATTCCTCATCTGTCGAAAACTCAACCAATCAGTGTCTGAGTCAGATTTTCTCGCTGTGGCCCAAAGATGGTCTCTCCTGTGCAGGAGGTCAGCTAGCTCTGGAGTAAACCAGGGGCTGTCTCGTCCCTTTATTCTGAACTGACGAAAAGGAGCATGTTTGTTCACATAATAAATGAAACTATTATGAAAATAGTTCCAAGCGGAGTTCACGTCATCAGTTAACAGAATACGATGCCAGTCAAAGTGAGACAGATCCCAGAGGAATGACTGTTCACAAAAACGTTTCAGATCCCTTTTTTGAATTAATCTGGGCTTAGAAGGTGGAAGTTTAATATCTCTCAAAGCAGCTGTCATATTTAATTATAGTATTCAATTATAATACAGATGTAATGTGACCAAAGCAGAAATTATGAGGTAGCATTATGTGTGTTCAGGAGTCCAACAACGGAGGGGAAGAAACTGTTCTTATGGCGGGAGGTTCTGGTCCATATGGACCGAAGCCTCCTGCCTGAGGGGAGTGGTTCTAACAGTCCGTATGCAGGGTGAGCAGGGTCATCTGTGATCCGACCTGCTCGCCTCACAGTCCTGGAGACGTACAGGTCGTGGAGGGATGGAAGGCTGTAGCCGATCACCTTCTCAGCTGAGTGCACAACGCGCTACAGTCTCAGTCTGTCCCTGGCAGTGGCCCCGGCGTACCACACCGTGATGGAGGAGCTGAGGATGGACTCGATGATGGCCGTGTAGAACTGCACCATCAGCTTGGCCAGCAGCTTGGCCTTCTTCAGCTGTCGCAGGAAGTACAGTCTCTGCTGGGCCTTCTTGATGAGGGAGCTGATGGTCGACTCCCACTTGAGGTCCTGGGTGATAGTGGTGCAGAGGAACCGATAAGAGTTTTCAGTGGTGATGGGGGTATCATTACAGGTGAGGGGGGCAGAGGGGCTGTGGCTTTCCTGAAATCCACAATCATCTCCACTGTCTTCCGGGCATTGAGTTCCATGTTGTTGCTGCTGCACTAGGTCACCAGCCGGTCCACCTCCCTCCTGTATGCAGACTCATCACTCTCCGAGATGAGCCCGATGAGGGTGGTGTCATCTGCAAACTTAATAAGTTTCACAGAGTCATGGCTGGAGGTGCAGCAGTTGGTGTACAGGGAGAAAAGCTGGGGGGGAAGCACACAGCCCTGTGGAGATCCTGTGCTTACAGTCCGAGTGTCCGAGACAGCTCTCCCCAGCCGCATGCACTGACTCCAGTCTGTCAGGAAGTCTGTGATCCACCTGCAGGTGGAGTCAGGTACATGGAGCAGGGAGAGCTTGTCTTGGAGCAGAGCAGGGAGGATGGTGTTAAATGCAGAGCTGAAGTCCACAAACAGGATCCTGGCGTAGGGTCCTGGGGAGTCCAGGTGCTGCAGGATGAAGTGAAGAGCCAGGTTTATTGTGTCATCTACAGACCTGTTGGCCCTGTAGGCAAACTGCAGGGGGTCCAGGAGGGGGTTGGTGATGGACTTGAGGTGAGATGAAACCAAGCGTTCAAAGGTTTTCATGACTACAGACGTGAGAGCTACAGGTCTGTAGTCATTTGGTCCTATGACACGTGGCTTCTTGGGGACAGGGACGATGATGGAGGACTTGAAACAGGCTGAGACGTGGCATGACTTCAGAGAAGAGTTGAAGATCCCTGTGAAGACCGAAGCCAACTCTCCAGCACAATGTCTCATAGATGACAGATCAAAAGTTTATTCTGAGTAAATTTAACATTTTAAATGAAAAATATGTTGATTCAAAATTTCACAGTGTCAATAAATCCCAAAAAAGTTGGGACAAGTAGCAATAAGTGGCTGGACAAAGGAAATTGAGCATATAATGAACAGCTGTAAGACCAATTAACACTATTTAGGTCAATTGACAACATGATTGGCTATAAAAAGAGCTTCTCAGAGTGTCAGTGTCTCTCAGAAGCCAAGATGGTAAGAGGATCACCAATTCCACCATTGTTGCGCAGAAAGATAGTGCAGCAATACCAGAATGGTGTTACTCAGCGTAAAATAGCAAAGACTTTTAAGTTATCATCATCAACCGTGCACAACATCATCAAAAGATTCAGAGAATCTGGAACAATCGCTGTGCGTAAGGGTCAAGGCTGTAAAACTCTACTGGATGCTCGTGATCTCCGGGCCCTTAAACGTCACTGCACCTCAAACAGGAATGCCACTGTCAAGGAAAT
>NW_023627320.1:0-2590 GCF_014905685.2 Nematolebias whitei | reverse complement strand
GAAGTCTTCAAGCTGTCTGCTTAATAAGAAATGTGTTGGAGAGAAGAAACATGTAGAGTCACGCAGGAAAGTCCAGGCAAGACCAAAATCAATAAGCTGTGATGACTGTGGTAAAAGATTTACTTTCAAATCACATTTAATCTTACACATGAGAGTCCACACAGGAGACAAGCCGTTTCCTTGTGAACTTTGTGGACAAAGATTTAGTCAGAAGACAACTTTAAACACACACATGAGAGTCCACACAGGAGAAAAGCCGTTTCCGTGTGAACCGGGTTACTTTAGTGGCTCATTAGATTTATCCAGATCAATAAAGTGAACCAGGTTACTTTAGTGCAGTGCTTCTCAACTATTTTCTGTTACGCTCCCCCCCCCCCAACCCAACTCTCTGCCGCGACTGTAAATAGTATAATTTGTCTATAAAATTGTTATAAGTACACCTCTACATAACATTGTATCCTTATTAACATTAAATTTAAAAAAGATAGAAATATAGATCAACTTACAACAAAGATTATTTACATTGTTTTATAGTCTGTAACAGAAAAGAATTAAAGTGCATCAATTTGCCTGAAATTAAAAAATATATATATATATCCTAAAATTTTAACATTTTTGACCATTTGATACTGAACAATCAAATTAAATACAATCAATGAATAATAATAAATTCAAATTGATCAGCAACATTTTAAGTTGTATGTAACACCTTGACCTAAAAAACAAAAATGAATAAAACAATTTGTGCTGTTTTTTAAAAATTTTTTTTAAATCAAAATAAGGAAGTCAGGATTAATGGCTACAATGAGCACGTTTTGCAGAGCACAGCTGTTTGAAGCACAGTTTGAAACATAATCCTGCAACTCTCAGCTCCTGCTCGGTGTTTACCTGGACTTGGTCTTCAGAGCAGCAGAGAAGTTGCAAGCAGTGCAAGAGCAAGCAGGCTGGGTGTATGTGGTTGTGTGGGTGAGTCCGTGGATCGCGCTCACAAGAGAAGAACCTGACAAGTTGTTTAATGACATAAAATATATTTTGTTGGTAAAGAATAGAGTTCTAACATTTGTTAAACATACGTTTTTCCAACAAATAAAAAAACATGAAAACTGGTCAGTTTAGATCATTAGTTAGACCCAATATATTTTCCTTATAATAATAATATCCTATATATTTTTGATCAGAATCAAATGGATCAAAGTGATAAAAGGAGTGAAATCCATCCAGATCCAGTGAGAATCTATTAAAAGAAGAGATCAAAGGCATGGTGTGATAAACAATCAGACACAGCAGCAGGAAGGAAGGAAGGGTTCTCCGTGCACGTGAATGTGGTGGAAAATATCAGAACCAGCCTTCACAGAGAACCTGCTGATGGAAGTTCATGCAGAATTTGTTCACACAATGCAAACAAACACGTGCACGCTCCTGCTCCATCAGCTGTGCTCGTGTGTCTGCGTGCACGTTGAGGGCTACACCCCCGCTCCATGCATGTGCGTGCATTCACTCATGGAGGAGCAGTGAGCGCTGAATGAACTCCTTCCTCACCTCATGAAGTCTTTTCTGCAACTCATCATTTTACAGAGGAGCAGAGTTGAGACACAAAGCAAAGACGGAGACAAACGAGTTCTTCATGACCACATCCTCCTCTCAACAAGAAACAGGAACTTATTACGCTCCGTCTAAACGCTCCATGAGGAGCTGCTGGGCTGGAAGACTCCCAGTAGCTGATGTGGGCCTGAGCTACTGGTCTGCTTTAAGGTTGAGAAGCAGCAGCTTCAGATGAATGTCCACGTCCACAAACACCGGCTGTTAGAATCAGTCTGATGCTTCAAAACACCTCAAAGAGACACAAGTTCACACTTTTTACTTTTCTCTCAGTGTTTTTCTTCTGTTTCCATCTTTCTCTGTGTTTTCTCCTCATGTAGTCGCTCCTGCTCCTCCCACTCTCACCTGCTCCTCATCGTCTCTCCCCAGGTGTTAGTGTCCCTTTAAATAATGTCTCATTTTGTTTGTCCCTCATCCGTGGATTGTGCTTCCTGCAGCCATTCATGTTGTGTCCCTCCGTGTCTTCCTGAGCTCTTCTTCTTCTTCTAAGTTCTGCTGCCACGTCAGCTTTTTGTTTGGATCAGATCAATCTATTTTCTTCTTGGACCTCTGAGTTCCCGTGTCTGTCTGCACCCCGGCTTCAAACGTCCACACAACATGATCCAGGCGCTAAATGAAGTTCATTCATTGATGAAGTTTAAATGATAAAAAGCCTCAACTTTCACAGATGGTTCCAAACTGTGCTGAACTGTGCCGTCCTGTGCCAAACAGCAGAACTGTAGATGAAGAGCTGCTGCCCGACACCGAGGAGCAGAGAGGGGATGTGTAAGGTCGTCACAGAGAAGCTAACAAGGTGTGTGTGTTTTTCAACCAGTTCCTTTTCCGTTGTGGAAACTAAATCATTGCTTGGAGGGTGTGAACGTCTCCACCTGCCAGTGGATTTGTTTGGAGGGCTTTCATTCATTCAAGAAATGTTTGTTTGCAGAAGAACCCTGTGACACTGATCACACTCATTTATCCAGCTCTTCTTCAAGTGTTTGTGTCAGTAAAA
>NW_023627319.1:0-2590 GCF_014905685.2 Nematolebias whitei | reverse complement strand
ATATCTTGTGTAATATTACACAATTTGTTAGCACTTGGAGTTTATTTTGTTGAGCATGCATCAGATATGTTGTTAATAAGTTTCAGCCACTATCACACCACTTGTTGGCTCAGTATCTAATTTTTTTATAGGCAAAAGCTGATTAGCTGTCGCAGCCATCTTGAATTGGGTTGACTCCAAATATTAATCAGTTTTGTAGTTGAAAAGCCAGTTATTATTTTATGGGAATTAAATTGAAATCCATTCAGTGATCCATGAGATATTTTGCTAAAAGTACAGAGAAACAAATACTCACACACTCAAGCAAAACCACTATTGTTCCACTTTTATGGGCAATACAATTTTATAATCAATGCTGAGAAAATGAAAGTATTAAATTTTTAATCAGGTCAGTATAACAGATGGAATCAATGCAAACATGCTAAGTGGAACAATGTCTTATTCATGAAACTCATATCTCAGTTTAACAGAACAACTAACTTTGTGCACATGAAATCACAATGGCGCATTTTTCCATTTGATCCCCAAATGTTTGCGTGTGATTTCTCAGTAATGAACGTACAGAATTGGAGTTGATTGTTTTGCAAAGGACACGTTGAGTCTGTGGGGCCACACCTTTGTTTTACAGCTAAGACATAAATAGTAGTTTATCATTACCAGTCTACTGTCCTGTTGCATCTGCATGCAGGCCTGATTTAGAAAGGACATTACACTTTGACTGGGATCCATCTTACAAGTTGAATGCTAGCCTTTCTTGAAGGAATGCATATCACCCATCACCTTTCATGCCAGTTTTAAGATTATCTTATGCTGAGAAATTAGGGAGTTGTGTCATTTTGGTCAAACCTAACAAATAATGTAATGCTAAATGAATTAGTCTCAGCTACTACACCAAATTTTAGTATAGTATCTATAAAATTTAATGTCATAGTTTCATTCATTCATAGTTTCATTAAAATCAATTCAGTGGCTTGTGAGGCACACACACAGACACAGACTGAACAATGCTTCTTGTTTACTGTTGATATCTAATTTACTCCTAAAAATGTATGCATTCAATGTAAAAGTGCTTAAAACAAACAACTAAATTTGGTCCACTTTAAATTATTTTGTTTGTTTTTCAACGCATGTTTTTGTTAACGATCTAATGACAGTTTTCCGCATTTCACATTTTTCTTTAGGCATACAGAATTAAAAAAAAATACAGAATACATTCAATAAAATACACATTTTCACCATCCATAGACTATATATATATTTTTTTTTTTTCAATTATGAATGGAAAACATGACGGCAACAACAGATAAGCTAACCTGGAAATAAAGGAGCTCCCTTGTAACTGCTGGTGTTGTGAAGAAAGATGAGTCAGTCTTATCACCCCCCCTCCCCCGTGCAACCTTCACCTCAGCTCTCTGCAGCCTGGTATCTGCCTTTTGTCAAATAGCTCCCCTAATTTTATGACTTTACCACCGTTTGTGAGCGTCTCCTCACCTGTGATAGCGTTCAAAGGTGCATCCAGCAAAAGATAACAGTTTACAGTAGTTAATTGGTAATTAAATGACAAGATGTCCTTGTAAAACTCAGCTACCTGTGTTGTACCAATTGAAAAAACAAGAGTTTCACAGACTTATAGAATTTCATTGGGTTTTAAAGTGAGCATTTGTTTGCTTTAAGAACGTTTACAGGCTTGCTGGCATAACAGAAAGACCTGTAAAAAGAAATGACACGACATCACATCCTGGGGCTGCTCATAAAGCAAAGCAGCAAAAGCAAAATGAGAGATTCCTCTTTAATATTTAAATGAAAGATGGAGTGAATTTAGAGATGTGGGCCTATTTGGTTGTTCAAACTGTAAAGGTTTATATTTTCTACATAAACCTGGCATGAATGTTAGCACTATGTTATGAATTACTGTGCTTATGCCTAACTTCGCTTACCCAGGTATCTGTTCTTGGAACTATGTTATTTTTCATTTACAAGCTCTCCTTAGGCCCCATCTTTGGGAAAGTTAACGTCTTATACAGCATTTTATTTCTATGCAGATGACACCCAGATCTACATGAGTTGATGTACAGTTATTCTTTTTAACTTTTACTGCCTGACTGAGGTAAAAATGTCCTAAATCACAACTACGTTTCCACCTTTTAGCTAAATATCTGTAAAATTGTCCAAGTCATAGATTTATGTGTTTATAAGATCAACTGGCTATGGTGGCCATCTTGAATTGACTTAGCTCCAATCAGTAGTAGATGTCAACCCATTGATTACAATCGGACAGTTCCATTAAATTACTTTCAGCGGTTCATGAGTTATTTTGCTAATAGTACCCAAAACAAACACACACAGACTAGCAAAACATGATTGCCCTTTCATCAGTGTGCACAAAAAACTTAAAAGGAGTAAAATATAGGTTGTACGCTCAATCACCCAGGTAGATAACAACAAAAAAGGTTAAATCGTGTCATCTGGACCAGTTTCTTTAAGTGACAAACGTTTCGACCCCATTCAGAGGACTTCTTTAGTCTATGGCTTGCCAACCAGAGCTGTCCCATAGGTAGCCTTCACTGCTGTGTTTCAAGACAACCTCCTG
>NW_023627318.1:0-2591 GCF_014905685.2 Nematolebias whitei | reverse complement strand
GTCTTGTTCTACAACTAATCAAACAATTCTTCATACATAACCACTTCATGCAAAAAGTGTCAATAATTAACTTTATTTATTAAAAAGAAATCCTTCTTCTAGTCTTGGCCCCACTCAAAATGTTTAACTCATCAGTTTTCAAAACTGAGATGTTAACTTTTTCCACAGAACCCCTCTTGAAAAGAGCTGAACTTTCACTTTAAATGTGAAACATCTGCAAAACAAGATGGTGAAATTCTTTTTATCTCATATAGTTTTGGATACTTCTAGAGTTGTTTTTAGATGCTGTCAAAACTATAGCTGCAGGTAAACCATTTATAAACAACATATGTTGCACTTCCTTCCAAACAACATACAATGCACTTTTCTTCAAAGCAAACAGCTTAATTTAACACATCCAAACAACATATTTATTTCTAGACATTTCAAATCCACCCTTTTCCCCTTAAACCATCTTGACTTTAGGCATTTTAAAATCAATATCACCTTCAAGTTTTGGGGCTTTTTTTTTTTTAATTTATCGTCAAAATCTGGGCTCTCTAATTCTGGACCTTTGATGTTCAATGTTTGACAATATCTGCTTTTCAGAGTGTTGATGTCAACTTTTAGACCCTACTTTTTGCCCCTTTTAATCCAAATAATGGCTTCCAGCCCTCAGCTCTTCAGCTGACACATCATTCATCTCAGCTGCATGCACTCCTGCCTGCATTAATGCCCTCCAGAAAGCAGAACGAGTAAGTTCCTGCATGTTTTTCTGGCCGTCCCTTCTCGGCCCACGACCCATGGGTTGGCTAAATGATTTTTTTCACAGTTTTCAGCTCCGTGTTTCCTCTCTGTGAACGCACAGCGAGCGCATTCCTCAGCACATCTCTGCTCGCACTCCCCTAAGGTCACCCGATGACCCTGTAAATCAGCACAAACTTCAAACAACGGTCTCGAGTCTTGCAAAGCTCCGACTCGATGCGCTGAATTCATTACCTGACCTCCACCTTTATCTAACAGCCTCGACACTCGAGCATCTATGGGTTGTGATATTTTAGACAAGTAAACAACTTCTTTGTCTCTTGAGATGTAATCGTCCAAACTCGACGGATTCCATCCGTCAGCCAACCTTGCAACATAAGCTCCGACTCGCTCCGGCGAAACATCACGCTCTTTCTTCCTCCTTTTAAGCCTGCATATCTGACCGACCGCGCCCTCAGCTACATTAATCAAGCGGTCTAGCTTGCACTCTGTCTGCGCATCAGATAACAACTGTTTTCGTTGTAAAAACTGTTTCTCTTTCTCCTGAACTTCCTCAACACATTTCTCTTCCTTTCTCTCAAATTTTCCTCGCAACCGGGACACCTGCTCCACCGCCCCGTCAGCTACACTGCTCATTCTCACAAACTGAGCACCGAGCCGTCCATTCAACAAGCAGGCGGTCCTCACATTCTTGTTTACTCCATTGAGCCTGTAATTGCATTTTCTGATTTTATGCTGAAGTCCTGTCATTGGTGCCATATTTTCTGACCTCTATTGCCTGCAAAAGTGGTCAAAACATCACTCGGACTATCTGCTTTCAGAAAAATTGTTCTAATAATTAAGATGGGCTTCTTCACACCTCTTCAAAAACAACAAAAACAACTGGGATGGGACTTCTTCCCATCCCGGTACAACTTTTTCTCTGTTCAGCTCACGCCTCCTCAGGCGTCTGAATAAACTTTTTTTTCTCTGTTTTAAATTCTCACACAAAGGCTCGGGCGTCCCCTCCACCTCTTAAACACAAAGCCAGGGTTGGATAACTCTTCCAACCCGGCACAACTATGCAACTCGCATCAACATTTCTCTCAACACTCTTTTTTTTTTTTCCCTCGTTTGAATATGGTGCAGCCGTTCAGAATTATTTATTTAAATTCTTAACATCCCATCCTCGTCACCAAAAATGTATTATGAAATTCTTTATCAAAAGGGCTCGTGAACGGTCGGCACAGATATTCAGACGATGGGAAAAATAAAACACAGAGGCTGTTACTGCTAGGAGTAATAAGTGTCATTTATTAACCTGCCACAGAAAACAGCCAAGCAAAAAACATGTACACTCGTACACTCTTAACACACAAATTGATATGAAATAACTTCTCACCGTGACACTGGCCGGGAAGTCGTTTTCGACCCAGGTAAAGAAGAATCACATCAAAATGGCGCATGGCACCAGCGCGTGCTGATCCATCACAGGACTTCCGACTCTCTGTGTTTGAAACATTTCTTATATACCTTTCCCTGATCGCGTGAGAGCAGATCAAAGCAAGTTTTGATGGTTGCCAGGAGGGCAGATTTAATTAAATCTGTTTTTCCTTCATCAAAGCAGTCTGTGCAACAGAGCGATGGTTTCATCCTTCAAAACCTGGGTCACTGTAACCTGAAGATTGGGCCCGATCTTCTGGCTAGAGCATCCCCAGAGAACTTTAATTACTCCAAAACACATCTGCAGCACAGGAATGACTGAATAAGCAGATAAGCTGCATCAAAAGTGAGTATAAGTGTGTTTAAATAAGTGTAATATAGGTATAGATTGACATAAAAGCATTAAAATAATCATTTCTATATCA
>NW_023627317.1:0-2591 GCF_014905685.2 Nematolebias whitei | reverse complement strand
CTCCTGACAATATTTATCTAACAAGCTTCCACGCTTCGTTGTTTTTTTCAGTTTTTTGACTTCCACGTCAAGATTCATCTCGGGCCCTCCAAGGCTTCAACACCAAGGCAGGAGCCTCCTATGGGATGTCCCTTCAACCATTCATCTACCTCCAACCCGCTCTTGCACTCTCTGTTCCGTAAAGCTCCAACAAACTAACAAAGGTACTCACCATCCTCTCTTCAAGACGTCCTCCGGAACCCAGAACAACACGGCGTGTCTCCCCAGCTCCAACATCAAGGCAGAACCTAGTTCCACTTCCTTTTCCCCTGCAAAGACAATAAAGAGGTTTATTTTTGTAACCCGGTTATCTGTCTGTGCTTCGGTTCTGCCATCTGGGGTCTATTTAGTGATCGAATCATGTCAGAATGTCCCAGCCAAACAGACCCTCAAGGCAGAACTGAGGACGGACAGACACAGCAGTCTATGTTAGCTCAAAGTAAACGTATTGATGAGCATGATGTCATTTTTCAACAATTTCTCTCTCAACAACAGGAGATTCAAACTAATCTCCAACAGCTCGGCGGCATGGTTCACTCTGTCCAGCAGAGTTTGAAGGACCTGGTTCCCCCGCTTAGGATGACCCAGACTCCGGGTCCATCTGGACCCCTGGCACCCGCGGTTCCACAGCCCCTTCGAGAACCAGACATTCGTCCCTCCGAGTGTTTCGAAGGTAAAGCCGAAAAATGCGCCGGATTTCTCCTTCAATGTGACTTGGCCTTCAATAGAGCTCCTATAACCTACTCATCTGATGCCTCCCGTATTACTTTCATTATTTCCACCCTAAAGGGTGAAGCTCTTCGATGGGCGCGTTCCTACTTACGTAGACGCACCATCGATTCCCTAACCATCTCCACTTTTCTCAGAGACTTTCGACAAGTATTCGACCTACCTCTGTTGCAGGAAGAAGCATCGCAAAAGATGTTTTCATTAAAACAAGGCGATAAAACTGTGGCTGAGTTTTCCATCCAGTTCCGCATTTTGGCGGAGGAATCTGACTGGGGTGAGACGGCTCTCCGAGGTGCGTTCATTTATGCACTAAACAAACCAATTAAGGATCAACTCGCCGTTCGTGACGTCCCATCCGACCTCAACCAGCTAATAACCTTAGCCACCAGAATCGATAATCGCTTCAGAGAGCACGTTTTTGAGGTGGACTACTTTCCCCGTGAGTATTTGGTTCCCAACATTAACTCACAGTCGACCCCTCCCGGCTCGGCGGGTCCCGAACCGATGCAGATCGGAAGGACTCGGCTGTCTCCGGAGGAGCGTCAGCGTCGTATCTCTCACAACGAATGCCTCTATTGTGGGAAGAAGGGGCACGAACTTCCTTCCTGTAGGCTTAGGCTAAAAGACAGAACCCATCAGTAGATCGGAGGATTCTGGTGGGTAAATACTATTCTTCCTCCGAGCATAATCTTTGTTTACCGGTGACCTTATGTGTCAATAATTCTAATTATTCTACACAGGCATTAATCGACTCCGGAGCTGAACAAAACTTAATCAGTCGGAACCTTGTCGAAAGACTCCAGATTTCTACCACTGCCCTCTACCCCACGATGGCAGTAGCAGCTCTCACAGGCCAGACCATCTCTTCCATCTCTTGCAAAACTAATAAAATAGAAATTGTTGTGTCAGGTAATCACCGTGAGAGAGATGAATTCCTTATCTTTGATTCACTTCAACCTCAAATTATCTTAGGTTTTCCATGGTTGAAGAAACACAACCCCGTTATTAACTGGTCTGATGGTAGGGTCGAAAAATGGGGAGAAAACTGTTCTGAGAGATGCTTGTCATCCGCCGTCTCCCCTGGTGTTAGTAGAGAGGCAACCCAGGAGGAGGTTGACCTTTCTCAGGTTCCCGAGAGCTATCATAAGCTAGCACGAGTGTTTAGCAAACACCAGGCGCTTTCCTTACCTCCTCACAGACCGTACGATTGCGCCATAGACCTTCTTCCTGGGGCACCTCTACCTTCTAGCAGGTTATTTAACCTGTCGGGCCCTGAGAGAGAGGCTATGACCCAATACATTAATGACTCATTAAAATCCGGCATCATTCGGCCATCCACCTCCCCTCTCGGAGCCGGGTTCTTCTTTGTTTCTAAGAAGGACAAGACTCTTAGGCCTTGCATTGATTTTAGAGGTCTTAATCTTATAACAGTAAAGAACAAACATCCATTACCATTAATGGATTCCATGTATGAACAACTTAGTGACGCTGTTATTTTTACAAAATTAGACCTCCGCAACGCCTATCACTTGGTTCGCATACGCAAGGGGGATGAGTGGAAAACCACCTTTAAGACCCCCATAGGTCATTTTGAATATCTGGTAATGCCCTTTGGGTTGACAAACGCCCCTGCAGTCTTCCAGGCATTGGTCAATGATGTTCTGAGGGATTTTTTTAACATCTTAGTCTTCGTCTATCTGGATGATATTTTGATATTTTCCAGGGACGAAGAACAGCACCCTAAACACGTGCAGGCGGTTCTCCAGAGGCTTCTGGAGAATAACTTGTTCGTAAAAGCTGAGAAATGTGCTTTCCACGCCCCT
>NW_023627316.1:0-2591 GCF_014905685.2 Nematolebias whitei | reverse complement strand
ACACAATCAGACACAGCGGAAGGAAACAGGCAAGCTGACAGAGCAGTCAAGATAGCTGCTGGCTATTTGCCAAGAGTCCAGATGGTGACAGTGGAAGAAGAATGTCAGAAAATGAATCATTGGGATGAGAAAAATGTAGCAGAGGCTCAGACTACAGCCTCCCCAGAGGAAAAGACATTATGGTTTAACAGAGGAGGTCAGAAAAAAGGGGAGTTTAAAGTATGGATAGGACCGAATCAGAAGTGGATCTTGCCTATGACTTTAAAACAGGCAGTATTTCAGGAAGCACATGGATTAGCACACGTGGGATGCAGACAAATGCTAAGGAATCTTCAACAATGGTGGCACCCTCATCTAAAAGATATGGTAACAGCATATGTTGACACCTGTACCGTTTGTTTAAAGTACAACATTCGACCTACAGTAAAACCTGAACGAGGTTCTTTTCCTCTCCTGCACCGACCGGGACAGGAGGTGATTCTAGATTACACTGATATGTTGGAACCTGTTAAAGGGTTCAGATATGTATTGATGTGTGTTGACGCATTTACAGGGTGGCCAGAAGCCATACCTGCAAGAAGAGAAGACAGCAAAACAGTGGTGAAGTTTCTGATTAACCATTATATCCCCAGACACGGTTTCCCAAGAAAAATCAGATCAGACAATGGCACACATTTTAAAAACACAGATCTGCAGGCTGTGGAAAAAATGTTAGGCCTAAAACATGCTTTTGGAACCGTGTACCATCCCCAGTCTCAAGGGAAGGTCGAAAGGATGAACCAGAACATAAAACAAAAATTGGGCAAAATCTGTGCACAGACTAAATTAAACTGGGTGGATGCATTACCTATAGCATTAATGACAGTGAGAACTTCTGTTAATAATGGAACTGGCTTTTCTCCCTATGAGTTAACTACAGGTCGACCCTTTCCTGGACCAACCGTATGCTCACTGACCAGTGAGGAGGACCGTAAGATGGACCATAAGGTATACTTTGATGAGTTAAAAGCATTAGTGTCTAACTTTACTCAGCAGGTCCACCACAAACAGAGCCTGACAGAAAGACCAGAGGAACCTGGTCTCCCCACCGTGGAGTGGGTCTTGCTGAGGGTCATTAAAAGGAAGTGGCAGGAGCCCAGGTGGACGGGCCCCTATCAGGTGACAGAGAGAACGTCCCACGCAGTCCGCCTCAGAGGAAAGGGGGATGTTTGGTACCACTGGAGCCAGTGTGCGCCGACCTCAGAGCCAGGAAGAGCGAGAGAGCTGGCAGAAACCATCTAAAGTCGTAAAACTGGACATTCATGTCAAGGTAGACCAAAGCAGCCTGGTGTAGTTGCGTGCGGGCCCTGAAGGACTTTGTTTGAGTGGGTCACCGGGTGCTGGAATAGCCACATTTAGTACAGACACCTAGAAAACGACAAAAACACGACATCTTAGAGTCTCACACTTCACGAAGAAAACTCAGAGACATAGGAGGAACGGTCTCTGAGCACCCCAGGGTATGCCCTGAGTACTTGTGATTGTAACAATATTGTATGACATGTGTACTAACCATTTTTCTCTTATCTTTTAATTGCAGTTTTGATTTAGAGCGCATCCATTTATTTACTCAGTTTGAAAGTGATAAGTATATTCAGCTTGTAACGTTAAAAAGAAATATCTATAATCAATTATAAGCAGTATATTAACAGAGTGTTATTTTGTATTCATTTTGTGTTAAAGGAACTGCTTGCCTGGCTGTCTGCTGAGGAAGTCGCTGTGTGAGACATCTTCATTTATTGAGTACAGTTTCTGTTTACAAGATCAAAATGCGGTGGCCACCAAAGCACGTGGTGATAGGGATAGGTGTTTTGTCATCCATCGTGTTGTCACTCATTTTCTCTTTTGAATATTTCTGCATCATTCCCGGTTTACCAGAGACGCTGTTGAGGGCTTAGCGGAGCAACTAGCTCCAACTTCTCTGATGGCTGTACAAAATCAAATGGCTCTAGACATGATTTTAGCTGAGTGACAAGGAGTGTGTAGTATGTTTGGTGAGTTATGTTGCACTTTCATACCAAATAACACGGCGCCTGACGGTAAGGTCACTAGGGCCCTAGAAGGCCTGCGCACCCTCTCAAACGAGATGAAATCCCACTCTGGTGTAGATAATCCTCTTGATGAATGGCTCCTCAAAGTGTTTGGCCCCTGGAAGCAGATGATTGTGTCCATGTTGATGTCAGTTGCAGTATTTGCAGCTATTTTAATCACATGTGGATGTTGTTGTATTCCCTGCCTGAGATCCCTGTCAGTACGTCTTATCACTTCCACATTAGAGAAGCGTGACCCTGAAATAGCTCGTCAGCTCCTAATGCGCAGAGGTTATGAACTTTCTGATTTTGAGATGCAACCACGCCGGCGCAGAGAAGCATATTCTTCCGCTTGATGTCGACCTCTTTATATGAGGTCGAAAGGGGGAATTGTTGTGAAATAAAGATTGTGTTCCTTGTTGAATCTGACTCCCACTTCTTGTTTTACTTTGAAATTGACCCACTTCCTGTTTTGCTTTGAAGAGGCTCCCACAGATTGATTTCTCTGTTGAAGTCTGTTCC
>NW_023627315.1:0-2592 GCF_014905685.2 Nematolebias whitei | reverse complement strand
CAACAATGGTGGAATTGGTGATCCTCTTACCATCTTGGCTTCTGAGAGACACTGACACTCTGAGAAGCTCTTTTTATACCCAGTCATGTTGTCAATTGACCTAATTAGTGTTAATTGGTTTTCCAGCTGTTCGTTATATGCTCAATTTCCTTTTGCCAGCCACTTATTGCTACTTGTCCCAACTTTTTTGGGATTTGTTGACACTGAAATTTTGAATGAACATATTTTTCATTTAAAATATTACATTTACTCAGATTAAACTTTTGATCTGTCATCTATGTTATATTACGAATAAAATATTGACATTTGCCATCTCCACATCATTGCATTCAGTTTTTATTCACAATTTGTTTAGTGTCCCAACTTTTTGGGAATCCGGTTTGTATAACGTGCAGATTTTCACCTATCACGGAGATGTGTGGAACGTAACCCCTGTGATAAGTGAGGGACTACTGTACAGTATATACATAACTTAAAGCAAGTTCCCCATTTATCTTAAATAATCCATAGTATTATTACTCATGATCAAATAATAATAATAATAAAATTTCAGAAAAGTCATCAAAATAAATATATTAATGCATGCTCAATAATCCAGGTAGATTAAATTAGCATAAACAGTGAAGGTGCTTTTTATAAAACAGAGTTTGTTGCAGCTCCTCAGACTGAAGAAGTCTTTTAGATAAAAGATGAAATGTTTCAACAAAGAAAATTCCGTCCAGAGGACTTGACTCAACTTTGTTAGGTGCATCAAAAATAAACATCTACTAAGGGATCACTGGAGTTAAATAGGTACTTTTATGCTTTTTCAATCTACTGTAACCTGCCCCCCCCCCCTTTTTTTTTTACCCATTTGCCCTTTTCTAAAACAACATGCGTCTTGCCATCATTTTTCTTCTCTCTGCTGCTTGCAAATGTTGCTGGCACAAACCCAAATGCCCTCTATGTCATCTTTAATTAATGAGCCATAAATTAACGTGCACACACTCGTGCAGTCATGCTCACATGCACAAACACACTGGTGTCAGCGGTGAGGAGATGAAAGTGCAGTATCAAAGCTGTGAGTGGTGCACAAAAGAGGAAATAAGAACAGGAGGGAAAGAACGGCACTTACAGCTTGGCATTGAAACAGAGGATTTCCTCCCAGTTTCTTGTCTTCCCTCCGCTCTTTCTGTTTACACATAACTTAAATGTGAGTCTTGAACGTGTGAAGGTTAACGACCAACGCATTATAAGTTAAGACCACAAATTTTTCCTGTTGGTTCATGTGTTTGACTCAGAAAATATTCAACGAGTCTCTAAAACTCGGAATGTCTCCTTCCTACAATCTTCAATGTACAACTGGATTAAGGCAGCAAAAGAGTTGAGAGTATTTAACTTGATAGACATTTTTGGAACTCTGCAATATTATCGAAGCGTTATTATTCTTCAGTTTGCTCCTTTGTGCCGTCAGCAGACTGTCTTCCTGTGGCATTTCATCCAAAAGGTGATGGATGTCTCAGGCCAAATATTTGCTCCATAGGGGAAGTTCATGAAACACTTAAGACACTATCACAGTCAGCAGACTGCAGAAAAAAAACATATTTTTTCCCTTTACCTTTAGTACACTCGTCATATTATCTCAGTCTTTCTCTATTTTTTATTCTTCTTGCCCAGTGATTTTCTTTTTTCTAGTTTACCCTACTGTAGGGTAGAAAATGGTATGTACTGTAGGTATTTTGTAGCTGCTTAGGTCCTCATTAAGACTTATTTTTTCATAAAACTAATAATCTCATTTTATGACTTTTCAGGGCTCAGATATTGGTCTGGAATAAGTTTACCCATGTTTTGTTCAATGTTCGTATAATAATCTGTCAGCAAGAAAAAGCATATAGTGATCAACATTGCCATTATTTTCAGCCCTGACATTAATACACAGAGTGTATTTATTACATGAGTATAATTAAGAGTTTTGATTAGCTTCTTCACTGATAGTATAAATGAATGAAGCAAATGTGTGACTACTCTGAATATGTAACATTTAAATACAAATATGAATTGATGTACCGGTAAACAGCATCATTTGAATATTATCATTTAGGCCATCAACTCTTTGAGCTGTGAATAAATGAATTAATCATTTTAAAATGAATATTTTTATTTTCAGTTGTGATGTGGGGCTTTAAATACCACCTCAACATGACATCACATAACATTATTAATGGTTTGATGACATTCTGTGTTAACCCAAATCACTTTGCATTGCCTCAGACAAGTAAAACAATCAATGTACTATATCTCTCCTATTCATAGTGTAACTCCTATCCACTTGAATATCTCGTATTAAAGGTATTAATTGGTCAATATCAGATCAGAGAATTGCTCATCTTAAAAATTACCAAAAAAAATCATTTTTCAAATCTCTCAGCAATGTGGGATATTATTGTACTGCTTGCTTGTGATCGTTAAGGAACAGTTTTTGAAAGAAATATTTCACACAGAATTAACCATCACACACCCAGTTAACAGGACATTTTTAGCAAAATTAAATCTTTTATGGTAGTAAAACATAATACAGCCCATTACATACAAGGTAAATAACTTACTGGGCTG
>NW_023627314.1:0-2592 GCF_014905685.2 Nematolebias whitei | reverse complement strand
ACAGCATCATTTCCCACCACAATAAAAGCACTGGAGGGTTTTTAATGCTGGACTTTTATTTTGGAGCTTTAGTGGAGGTGGTTCTTGTTGGACCTGAAGACAGGTGGGGCAGGGATATAGAGACTGTTAGGAACAGGCCACACTCTCATTCTTCACTGAGTCCCTCCCACCTGAAGAATGAGGCTCTGCAACTTTGTTGGAACACCTGAGCTGCAGGTAAACATCTGGACTGATGTGTCAGAAGTCACATGATGGAGGAGAGAAACTGATTTAGACTCAACATCTGGAACACTGACTGAGTTAGACTCAACATCTGGAACACTGACTGAGTTAGACTCAACATCTGTAACACTGACTGAGTTAGAGACATTTATGTGTCGTCTCTTGTTATTTAACTGTGGCGGCCATCTTGAATTCGATTGACTCCAAAGTCAAACCAGTTCTAAATGTACCCACAATGATTACTTTCTGGAAGTTTCCTTAAACTCTGTCCAGTGGTTTTTGAGATATTTTGCTAACAGACAAACAAGGTTGACTGCAACAATTATTACTAAGGTTTTAAGCAAATATTTTGTGCATTGAGTGACACTTGGAGTATGTTTTATGAAAGAGTCTTGGCTCTATCTCTGTCAAATGTTAGCAAAATATCTGTGAAACTGACTAAATTATAGACATTTCTGTGTTTTCTAACATGAGTTTTCTGTGTCGACCATCAAGAACTGGGTCGGCTCCAAAACTTAAATCAGTTGTAGACGTATATCCACTGATTATCTCTGGAAAGTTTCATTAAAATATCTTCACTGGTTCATGAGATATTTTGCTAACAGACAGAGTTGAGTTTAATAATTAAATGTCAGAATTTTAAACCAAGGTCTCAGACAATCTATTAGTGCTTAGACTGTGTGTTGGGGATTCCTCTCAGCTACTACCACCCCAAACGTTACATCAATATCTGTAAAACTGAATTATAGACATTTTTGATGTTTTTAAGTTCAGTTAACTGTGGCAGCCATTGTAACTTCAGCTGACTCCAAAAACTAATCAGTTGTAGACGAACATCCAACGATTACTTTCTGCAAGTTTCACTCAAACTCATCCAGTGGTTCATGAGATATTTTGCTAACAGACAGACAGCAGCCATTGTGACAACAAGTGTAAAGTTTGCAGTGAATCTCTGCAGCTTTTTCTCTCCTCTCTCGTGACTTCTCTGATCAATAATGTTGAAGTGATGGATCCTGCAGAGTGATCACATGACAGCAGCAAGAATGTGAGTGAAGAGACAGGAAGTAAAGCAGGAAGACTGAAGCAGCATGAAAATGAAGACGTGGACGGAGAAATGAGCTCCATGAAGCGTTTGGACTCTCCATTTGGACAGAGCAGCTGCAGCTGAAGCTCTGATTCACAACAACACAACAGCTCTGCTGATGGATCTCTACCTGTGAGGCTCCAGCACTAACCACTGAGCCACCGTGCTGTTTGTGGTTTGTTCCACATGTTTTCTTCATGAACAGTTTCATGTGTGCAGACTGAACTGAAATGACCATTTGTGCTCCTGAAGACAAAGTTCAAGAAGAAACAAAACAAACTTAAAGTTTGTTCAAACAGTCCAAAGAGATGAAGAAGTGGAAACATCTGAATTCCTCCCTGAAGCTCCAAACTGAGCGCTCTGACTGCTGTCTGCTGCAGGTGAGACACTGACTGTTGTTGCTCAGCGTGTGCAGCCACACCTTCATGTGTTCAGTGTGAAATATGTGGAGTGACGTCAGACTGAGTGGGAGTCGGAGGAAAGTTCCCGTCTGAACACGTGAAGCTTCTCCTGACAAACACCAGCAGCTCTGACTCCCAGTGGTGGAGGGAGGCTCTGTGTGGACATCAACTGGTTCCCAGCAGGAGCTTCTCATTTCTCTCTGCTGTCAAAACTCACTCCTTTAACTCACACTTCCTGTTTACTGATCAGAACTCTGTTTCCCAGCAGCCCTTGTTCCATCAGGTGACTGAAACACCCAGCAGGTTGCTGCCAGACTGAGGAACGCCTCCAACTCTCCTAAAAACAGTTCATTATTAATGGCTGCTGCCCTGTGTGGGTGTCTGTTAGCAAAATATCTCACTAACCTCTGAACATAATTTAGTTAAAGTTGGAGGAAATAAACATTAGATACAAGTTTACCTCTGATTAACTTTGATAGATTGTACAGTTCAAGATGGCCGCTACATCCAGCTGACCTGAGAAAACAGCTAAAAGTCTTTAATGTCGTCAGTTTTACAGACACTGAGCTGATATGTGGTGTGGTGGTAGCTGAGAGTGATTCACATCAAATACTCTGAGCAGGATTTACCACAACATTACATCAAACAGCTCAAGTTATTTTCAAGACTTAACTTAAACTACATTTTATATTATTTACCTACTTTAATGTTTTTTTAATTCTACAAGTTTAATAGGCCTACTTATGTTTTCTAAATATTAATAATTATGTAGATTAAGGAGGAGAATTTAAATCATAATAAACACTAAGCACACACCTAGAACTTTTATATTTTCTAAAATGAATAAAGTTTAAACTTGAGATATAAAATGTAATCCTCTCAGTA
>NW_023627313.1:0-2593 GCF_014905685.2 Nematolebias whitei | reverse complement strand
ATTTATTCTCAAATATCAAGGAAACGAGTGCTGCCGTAGAAGGGGGAGGGTTCAGGGAAGTGCACAAGCTGGAGAAGTGACAGCAGTACTCGAAGGGCTGCTAGAACTGACTCACAAAAGAATAAAAATAGCTAAAGTAGTGACGGACAGCCACTATTGCGCGCAGGCTCTAAAGGAGGACTTAGCTATCTGGGAAGATAACGGATTTGAAAGTGCAAAGGGCAAGCTGGTAGCTCATCATGACTTGTGGAAGAAAATAGCTGAAATCAGGCTAAATCTGCAGTTAGAAGTAGAGCACCAGAAGTCCCACACTAGAGAAGGAAAACACTGGCAGGGTAATGAAGAAGTAGATCGTTACGTTTAGCAGAGAAAAATAGTTTTTGTCGGGATCGAGGAGTGGGACAGAACCTCCGAGGGTCGGAGGGTCCCAGAAAAATACGTGGATCAGGTTGTACGGGGCGTGCATGAGGGTCTAGGTCATGCAGGCGTGCAACCCACACGTAAGGAGTTGGAGAGTCAGGAGCTCTGGGTTCCGTTGAAACAGGTCCGTAAGGTGTTGCAAAACTGTGAGGTATGCGGTCAATACAACGCAGGGAGGCGGGGGCACTGAGTGGACGGACAAACTATCAAAAGTACCACACCATGGGGTTCAGTGTGCATGGATGTAGCTGGGCCTATGGGAGTTACGGGCAAGAAGGGAGAGAAATACCTTCTAGTGCTGGTAGACTCGATGTCAGGGTACGTGGTAGTGAGACCAGCAAGAAAAGCTAATGGCAGCAGTGTTGTTAGCATGCTGGAGCAAGTCTGTGGGTCGTTAGGCATTCCGAAGGAGTTGAGAACTGATAATGGGACACATTTCCGCAACGCACAGGTAGATCACTGGTGCCAGACTTTTGGAGTGGCGCGTATTTATTCGCCTCCTTACACACCTCAAGCTAATGGAGTAGCAGAAAGAGCCATAGGTTTAGTCAAAAATTGGTCTGCTAGACAACAACTGTGTGATCTGCCTGAAGCCCAGTGGTCTTCCCCTTCGCTGGGAAGGACCAGGGAATAAGAAGCCCCTCAAACCTAAAGCAGATAAGGGGGATGTCCGAGAGTTAACAGTGAAACCCGTAAAAGTAATGGACGCCTTCATCTGTGCAGAGTGTAGAATCACTGTTTTGCCTCGGACGATTATCATAACGCAGTGGAACTTAGGAGGTGAAGGCCCAGAAAAATGCATCTGCGAGTGGGACGGAATGGAAGTGAAATACTGCTCGGGCTGTGAGACCGAGACGGAGAAAGGGCGGATGTTACATTTAGAAAAGGCAAGAGGTTGGCAAGTGAGAAGGTACTACGACCCCCTGAAATCGTTTAGAAATCAAGCAGATGGAAGAGAGCTTAGGTCATTGCAAACAGCATCATTAGCCCCACCTCTATACATGGAGGCAGGGGATTTAGAAGGGGTGAGAGAAACTGAGCCAAACTGGGACCCTAAAAATTTGCTCGAGCGATCAGTGCAGCGAGCCTGGCCCTACGACCCCTTTAAAGGGAGGACGGAGCAGGTTCCTCTCGCCGCTAATCAGTATCCGATGGTCTTCAGAGTGTTCCGGGATCCGGTTAAACCAGGGGAGAGTGAGGAAAACTTGTCGCCTGGAGATGTGGGAGATGAAGCCCAGAGAAGAGGATGGACCGGACCCTGGGAGTTAACAACATGGGCCCAGCTGATTGCGGAAGTAATTTTAAGATCAGATATCCCGCTAGTAGACCTGCCAGAAGTCCCTCGCGAGGTAGGGACCAGGCATAACAAACTGTATTACTATACCACTAGTATGGATGCATGGGCCGTAAAAGGAGCTAAACCCAAACAAAAAACTGCAGAATATCTAGTAACCCCAGAAGCCTGGGAGAGACACGGAGTGCTGCAAATACCCGGAACAGCAGTGCAGCGCGCGAAAACACCCGTCAGACCTGACTCCACCCAGAAGGTTGAAATTTCCGTGCAAATGGTGATTGCCCCATACAAAGGGGTGTACTCCGTCGGAGCTACGATCAATCCGGTCAAAGGAGAGTCGGACAGGACGGAACCAATCAACACGGAGGACGGGTCTCAAGTGAGAAAGACGGATAAAAGGCGCAGTGGATTAAAAGCTTGGGCCAGCAAGGCGTTTCGAGGACAATGGAAACACACGAGCAAAAAGACAGACAAGTAAAGGATGAACGAGGGGTCGCCAAGCTCACCAACGCAAGTCGTCGCCAGAAAAGGAAAGGTAAAGAACGAATAAGAAAGATAATAGAATGCCCTAGTCATATTTGGAAAGGGAGAGGCAAAATAAAATCGATCGTACCAATCGAGACGCACCTCACTAAGATTAAAGCTATAGCGTTAATACCACTGTGGCATTATGAAATAGAGGCCCTATCTAGCAAAAAAAAGCCAACCAACCAGCAGTGAGGTACTGAATCTATTAGTTCAAAAATCCAAATACGGGCCATATCAACCAGCTGTGCTTGTTGAGGGCAAATTAGTAAAATTAGACAGACCAAAGAAAGATTTTATAGATTACAGGGTTGATACAAGGAACTACTATAACTCCCAAGTAAAAACATTCAG
>NW_023627312.1:0-2593 GCF_014905685.2 Nematolebias whitei | reverse complement strand
ATGCCATATACATGTGTGTGTTTGTGTAACCCACTTTGACAAATTGCTCATTGTGGAGCGACTGCAGCTGAGTGGTTAGAGCAGTCGTCCTCCAATACGAGAGTTGGGGTTCAATTCCACCAGCAGTCACATGCTGAAGTGTCTCTGAGCAAGACACTGAACCCCTAAATACCTCCGATGTGTGTCCCATTGGTGTGTGAATGTGATAAAGCTCTGATTATTATTTGTATAGATCTAGTATAGAGCTGTATGAATGGGTAAATGAGGGCACAGATTGTAGTGTAAAGCACTTTGAGTATCGTGAGCAGATAGAAAAGCGCTAAATAAGTGCAGTCCATTTACATTGCACTAATTGAACATTGTCACATTCACATTAGAGCTTTGCCTTAGGAGGTGTTGTGTTTGAATTCTATGTATTTTTGCATCTGTATACTGTGTGTGCGTACCTCCAGCTGCTCTTTGACCCGTTTGGGTTCCCAGGTTGAGGCATTCTCTTGGATCACTCTGAGAATTGGGTGCCAGTCCTCTGAAATGTCCGAACCTTCAGTGACAGACACCAGGACCTTGACCCGCCGGTTGGTCTTGTTATTTCTTGGTTCACCGCGAATGTACAAAGACTTCTTCCCCACATCACTGATTGAGTTCAGATACAAGCTGCAGACAAATACAGACTGGATTACACACTGTGATAACCAGAACATATTAATTCTGTTTAGGCTTCTAATGACAATAAAACAGTCATATACTCTGTCTTTAATCTAACACTGTTCACTACAATCTAGAGTAGTGGTTCCCAACCCATTTTCCTCAAAGACCCCTCTTCTTACTTCCTAGCCCCCTTCGTATCAGACCTACGCTCCAAAATCATAGCCACAAAATGTTAAGTGGGGTACAAAGGAAAACGGTCAGAGTTAGAGCTCACAAAATGTCTCAGCTGAAGATATCTAAAAAACTCTGACTTGTGAAAAACTTCTGTACCAGCTGCTCCAAAGATGCAAAACTACCATCAACATAGAGACCATTCATTCATTTCATTTATTTATTTCTATAGCGCTTTACACAACCACGGTGATGGTGACCAAAGTGCTTAACAAAAACAGCAGTTAAAACGACAACAAGTTAAAAGCAAGAAAAAAAAACAACAAAATAACAAAAAGAGAACCAGAAATGTCACCACATATTTAAGAACTAAAATTAATTATTATTTTTATTTTTTTTTATTTATGTATTTAATTATTATTTAAGATCACACAGTGAATGCACCCCTCCCACTCCCCAGGTGTATAAAGCTGTATCAGCTAATGAGGGAGTAAACATATGGTTATATGACACAGGTGCCAAAAACAGTAACTCTGTAGAGTTAAATGCCCTCCAGAACCGATTCCAAATCTTCACCGCCCAGATCACAATTGGGTTAGAAATGCAGTTTGATACTGATTGTTTAAAGGGTAGCTGAGAACAGAGGAAAGGTTCCAGTATACACAAGTGGACCTTTTTCCGAGCGGACTCGACACGCACTGTCCGCAGATGGTTGAGACTTCATACTCGAGCATCCACCTTGAGCGGCTGCAGTCCCAGCTCCGCAGGCAAGGGGCGTTTACCTTCGGGACAAATTGAGGTTGCCAATTGGTCATTTGCTGACACACCTACTGGATTGATTGACAAGTTGCAAAAATAAAATAAAAATAGAGCTGGCAGCCCCAGCCACACTGGACCTGAGTTTAATTCGCTCGTGACAAATTCCTTCATTTCTCACCATTTCAGTCATGGCGTCAATGGAGGAGGAAGAGATCACTTCCCTCTTGGAAAAAAACAAACAAACAAAACAAAAGACCATTAAACCAGACCAGGGATGAAAATGGGAAATTTAATACATTGGTGTCACATACAAAACAGTCCATCGCCGGGCAGTTTATTGTGCGACACCGAGTACACATAAAAATTGAGCTTTTCATGGACATGCCCTGCGGGCGTCCGCTTTGACTCTAATCTGGTACGCGCGGACTGACGTACGCCTGAGTATACTGGAGGCTCAACGCAGAAGGGGAACTGGATTTAATTTAAGCATTTTCCAGGGCCCCCCCAACTAGGAGAAGGGGTGTCCTTACCTAACCAAAAGAGAAGAGCTCCAATATTAGCTGCCCAATGATAGTGCATGAAATTAGGAAGCAACATGCCTCTAAGTCTGCAGGGCAGATATAAGACCCTCTTGGCAATCTGTGGATTCATTCAACCTTTATTTATACAGGTTAATCCCATTGAGCCTCGGTGACTCATTTACAAGAGAGACCTGATTTTAACCAAGAGTGAGGACAACAGTGAACAACAAAAACAACAGTAGAAAATCATAAAGGATGCATACAAATTAGGAATAACAAGTGAAAATAAAATGGTATTTTAAAAAATGTAACAAAAAAACTAGCAAGGCGATGTGGAAAACTAAAAACAAGAACATGTCTGCATTGGTTTTTCCCAGGAACTTAACAGATGTTTATAAAGCCACATAGAGAGCTCAATGTCGACAGTTTCAGATCTTTTTGCAATATATTCCAGGAAACAGGAGTGGAGTAGGAGAAAGTCCTTTTGCCTAGTT
>NW_023627311.1:0-2593 GCF_014905685.2 Nematolebias whitei | reverse complement strand
AGATCGACTTTTTACCTTTCTGAAGATATGTCAGTTCCGGCGTAAAGTTCCACTTCAAGCCACTTTTCAGCGTCTCCGTAAGGATAGTAGGGAACCGTTCGGAGTCGTGAGATCATCCAGAACAGACTTCATAATTCCTCTGAACTTCTCTTGTTCAGCTTAGTCGCAGATGTCCTGAGCATTCTGCATTCCAGCATTCTCTCAGCGTTCTGCTCAGAGTTCTTCCCAGAACTGCCGAGAACTTCTCAGAACTACTGAGCTCTCCAGAACTCGTGAACTTCTCCTCTGAACTCGACTGGAGCTGGAACCTCTTGGAACCAACTCACCGCATTCTCTCAGCGTTCTCCTCAGCGTTCTTCCTAGAACTGCCGAGAACTTCTCAGAACTACTGAGCTCTCCAGAACTCGACTGGAGCTGGAACCTTCCTGAACTAGGAAGTGTTGCACCTTTTAAAAAAGGTCACTTCCGGTTCATTTGAGGACTTTCTGATTGGTCGGTTGGACCAAACAGAGGTGTGTTTTTGTGATGTAAGGTGTTATTAAAAAGTCAAGGAAAAAGATTAGCTTGTTTAAGAACAGACAGAAGATATTATGAAGAACTCAGACTTCGTGGAGTCAATTCTCTAGTATCTTCCTGTAAAAGTTAAACATGACATTTCTTTTTCAGTAAACTTGCAGTTGACCGAAACTTGAACTTTGACCAACTTACACAACTTGCTCATTTCAGACAGACGATCAAGAAATTGAATCATTACTCTGTAACATATTCTAACTTGATTTCCACTTTGAATGAGGATTAAAAATCGTTATTACTGTTTCACAGTTGATTTAAAAATGAGTAGTTCACTTCAACATTTAAAAATGGTTTGAACTAACACACTTCGATTATCAAAACATTTGTAAAATAGTAATGATAATAGAAAAAGAGAGTGTTCTTTCAATTGATCAGTGCAGGACACTTATAAAGTCTTCTGGATGGACTTAAATCAATGAAATACAGTTCTTGTCCCAGGAAGGCCCCTCAAGGCCAGATTTGACCTGAGGCCTAGTTCACTACAGTCCCCCCTTTGGAAATCATCGCCTGTCCATGGGGATGAATTCCAACATGAACTTACGCCTTCGAATGTCCTTGAGCTTGATGTAATCCAGCAAGGAAAACAATAGTCAAAGGAGGTAATTCCACAATGTTCTTGGTAATTCCATTGTGTTAATGGTAATTCCATAATGTTGTTGGTAATTCCATTGTAGCAATGCTTTAACCCCTTGGAAACAGAGTCTGTAATCCATTGGAAAAAGTCATATAATCCACAACGGTAAATCCACAACGAATGGAAGTGTTGATTGATTGGCATACAGAGGGGTTCCCTTGGATTGAACTGAAGATGTGGCCACTGGATGAAGAGTGGAGACCAACGTCAGGATTGCAGGTCTCCTCCAGCGAAGGTCGTCTCTGGGCGACGTCCAAGGTGCCGTTCTGGTTCAACGTGTCATGCAATTATGTGGTTTAAGGTGGGCTTATGAAGGGGATTTTACATAAGGCCTTAAACTATATGCACCTGGTGTGTAAGCTATTATGGTTGGGAACAGCTACAGCTACCAGTTAAGGGATGAAACATGCTGAAAAGGGTAGTAATAGGGATTTATACCTATAGAAGAGTGTTCCAAACTATTTTTCCATTCCTAACTTGGTTTAAGTTAGCCTTACATGGTAAAATATAGTTTGGTTCAATTGTCTGTTGTCTTTTAGACGAACGACTTGAGATTGGGTGTTTGGTTTCCCCATAAACGTTTTTGGAAGTCTATGGCGAGACTCATCAAAAAGAATTAGCTATCCCCCCGAATAGAATTGCTCGAGTAGGTTTGGCTTAAGCGTTGTGAGACCAATGTAGATTATGGTACTTAAGGTAGCATTAATCTACATGGACTCCGCAAAGATGGCATTTTAACGAATGAACTGCATGTTGGCATAGTTAAAACCCTTTACAGTCTCCAACTAAAACTACACACAAGATTCATTCTTTCTTCAGAAACAATACCAAAACCAATTAAAAAACGTTTCAACATCGACAAGAGTAGTGACTAAGCATCTAGAAACATCGTTTCACTGCTTCTTCTCACCCTGGTTGCCAGATTCAGTCACGCTGTCCCGTTTATTTGTTTGTTTCTTTGCCGACCCGCGTGCGCGAGACATAATCATATTGAGGTGCGCTGCATGGCGATCTTGTTGGACTCGGAGTGACCGGAGGCCCCGGAACAGGGATATGAGTATCCCGCACATCACGAGGATTATCGTCATTAGCAGGGCTACGACTAACGTGTCTGCACTTGACCACGCATAGGCAATCGGTTGGATTGGGTTATTAATCTCGGACCTGAGGGACTTGAGAACTCGGTTTATCGGTTCCACGTCGACGACCTTGGTACCCTCAAACCGGATCCTTCCTAAGGTTCTGGGATCTATGTCTATAGTCATGTTTTCTAGGTACTCTGAGTCGTCCAGAGTTGCTTCCAATTGTCCCGGATCGAGGTGATAGAGCGTCAAATCACCAATGTGTATGGTTGTTCCCTGGGGAACACTGATCCACATTGTTTTG
>NW_023627310.1:0-2594 GCF_014905685.2 Nematolebias whitei | reverse complement strand
AGGAAGTGGACTACAGCACAGGGCATTCTGTGTAAATACAACCAACACAAACATGCATTTCATACCTCATACAGAGCCGTCTCAGCCGCCTTGTGTGGAAAACAACATTCTCCATGGTCTTCTGCCTCCTCTTCCACTCTTGCTGAGTCCATTGTTGAAAAATGATTGTTTGGCACATGTGCCACAGACAAAACTGAAATCCATCCATCCATCCATTATCTTTACCCGATTATTCCATTTTGGGTCATGGGGGTCGCAGGTGTCCATGTCCATCAGTCACTGTGCGATGGGTGGGGACACCTGGACAGGTCTCCACTCCAGCCCATCACAGGGACGCATGGAGACAAACTCTCTCACCTAGGGACAATTTAGAGTTAGCGATCAGCCTAACGTGCATGTTTTTGGTCTGTGGGAGGAAATTTGAGTAACCGGAGAAAATCCAAGCATGCACGGAGAGAACATGCAAAATGGACACAGAAAGGTCACCCGGACCGGGATTTGTACCTGAGACGTGCTCGCTGAGAAGCAGCAGCTCTACCAGTTGTGCCACCATGCTGCCTCTTTTTACCTCTATAGCTCATTTTATTTGTGCCTATTTGTTTTCTGCTTGTATTGTGCAAATAACAGTTTTTAAATACACAAGCTCTTGTGATAGAAAGTGGTTCAGAGAAAGGAAATTAAGATGACAGGAAGTGTAGGAATTGCTGGTCCACACTGGAGTGGCATTGTTTCTTCTGGTGTAGACTACAGGTTTCTCAAGTGAAAATGTTTCTTGGAGAATGCGGGCATCGATCCCGCTACCTCTCGCATGCTAAGCGAGCGCTCTACCATTTGAGCTAATTCCCCTACGTTACAAGTTCTCTTAAAGGACCATGTGGTGATGTGAAAACAGCTCTTACCGTCAATGTACAAGTGTAAAGTTTCCAGTCAGGTGCTGATTGAATGTGTCAGTCTCTGACTGTGTTCCTCTCATCTCGTCTGACTCCACCATTCAGAAGTTTTCATCTGTAGCTTCAACGACGGTGGAACAAGTTGCCAGATTAAGTCAGAGTACCAGACACGTCAATGCTGCAGATCTCACCGTTCTTTCTCGACAATAAACAACTGTGTCATCAGCATAGAAATGAAAGGATGCAACAGGGATGAACTGACCTACATTACTTATGTATATTGTGAAGAGGGTGGGTCTTAAGACTGACACTCCAGTGTAGACAACCAGCAATTTCCACATTTAATCGTCACTTTCTATCACAACAGGTAGCTCTTAATACTGCTGAGCAACACACTTCAGAGGAAACTATAACAAGAAGAACAGTGATGAGGCAAGAAGAATAACAGAACAGACTACTGAACGTATCACTCAGGATGATCATCACTATAGTGGAGAAAGTAGGTTTGTGTTTCCTTCTGGAGATGTTGGAAGGAACGTGTCCTACTCTATTAGCACTAATAACCAACAAGATGTTTAAATAAGTGCATAGTCACCTGGCATGATTTGTTTTTGTTGATAAAAATCAAAACACTTGAGGAACAACATGGAGACACTTGTTTTACTGCAGTGTAGAGCTACGAGTCATCAAGCACAGGATGGAACAGATATTATTGAGTGTAGTAAACTTATGGTGTGTAGTTGAAGTCTTTCTTGATAAATAAGCAAGTAAATAAATAGATAAATAAAAAAACAAAGCATGTACCGGTTGATACTTTGTTTTACGTTGACTGGTTTGAGTGAAAGTACAAAGCTTTTTCTAAATACACAATATCTTGTGATAGAAATTGTTTCAAAGGTGCTGAAAAGGTTGTGGATTATGTATGTGTGTAGATTGCAAGTTATCTACTATGGTGTGTCATTGTTTTTCTGGTTTTACTGCAGATTCTTCTCGTGAAAGTGTGTCCTGGAGAATGCGGGCATCGATCCCGCTACCTCTCACATGCTAAGCGAGCGCTCTACCATTTGAGCTAATTCCCCTTACTGATTGTGGAAAAGCACCATATCATCTGTGACCCCCACTCTCACCCCTCAGTAAATCTACAGGTGTAAGGTTTCAGGTCAGGTGCCAGGGACTCTATTTATCTGTCTCACACACAATGAAGTTGCTGCTCACTCCTCAACCCTGATTACTTATACTGATGATAGCTCTCAATACTGCAGAGCAACACACTTCAGAAGAAACTCTAAAGAAAAGAACTGTGATGAGGCAAAAAGAATAACAGAACAGACTACTACATTTATGTCTCAGGATGATCATCACTATATTGAAGGAAATTGGTTTGTGTTTCCTTCTGGGGATGTTGGAAAGGACGTGCCGTACCCTGTCAGCACTATGTAACCTACAAGATGTTTAAATAAGGGTGCATTCACAACAGCCCGGTTTAGTCCGCTTAAATCGAATTCTAGTCCATTTGCCTAGAAAGTCCGGTGCGTTTGGTGAGGTGTGAACGTGCAATCGAACTCTGATGCGGACCAAAAAAGCGAACTCTGGTCTGCCTAAATACCTAGGTCTCGGTCCAGTCCATATGAACTCTAGCACGGTTCGAATGCACTGGGAATGCAAGTGGACCAGAGACCGCTCCAAAAGCAGGAAGTGGACTAC
>NW_023627309.1:0-2594 GCF_014905685.2 Nematolebias whitei | reverse complement strand
AGATGACTTTCCTTTTCAAGACCTTCTAATGTCTCTACATGCAGCTGTGGCGGCCATCTTGAACCAGGCTGCGATAAACGGTTCCTTCAGTGGCGGGTGATCATGTAAAGACTGAAGGGTCAGTTTTATTTTCTGGTCATAATTAATTCTCTGCAGTAGAAATAAAAGTATAAACTTTGATCAACTGTGAACTCTTCTTGTTTGTCAACATAATAAAAATATAGTAAATAACGATGAAAGAACATGAAAGAAGTCAACTGGACGTTCACTGCAGATTAATATTCTGATTATTTACATCATTTATGATTTAAAACTCAGAGAGAAACTGGAACTAATCAGAGCAAACATGAATACAATAAAACTGTCGATCTGTTGAGCAGATGGAACGAAGCAGAGTCAGGATCTGACCTGAGGTCAGTCAGGGTTTCATCAGATGAAGATGAAGATGAAGAACACTCACCTGATTTAGTCAGAACAGCTGGGTAAAAAGCATCAACGTGGCTCACGCAGATCTCCTTCTGAGCTCTCCTCACAACGACCTCTGAACCGCTGTTCCACCTCTGAGCGTTATTAATTCCATACTCCGTGTATCCAACAAAGTGACCCACAGAACTGTTGAACCTGACGTACTCCTTCTTGTCGTAGTACATGGAGTAGATGTACTCGATGTCCTTCAGCTCAGGGGAGCTGAACACACAACGATCCAATACATACTCCATGAACCCATCTGAGGAACAGAACCAGAACAGAACCTTAGAACTCAACAGTCAGCATACTGATCAGTTTATTGATCCTTCATGTGCTGGAGAGCAATGATAAATGATGTATCGATGGATCTTAGATTTATTGATTAATGATAAATCTATTGATTAATAATTAAAAATCAATGATCAGTAATCAACACACTGTTCGTGCTGCTGTTGTTTGGTGTAATGTTTTGCACTATTAGTGTTTAGTGTATTTCATAGTTTATATCTTAGCTCCTTATTTACTGTTACTTTTTACACTTTATATTTTTACTTTAGTTCCACCTCGTACCACGTGTGGTGTGAATGACAATAAACCTACTTGAACTTGATTTTATTATTAATATATGTATATATTTAAAATATTGATTACATTTTAGAGATGTTGAAAAGTATAAACAGTGTGTAATTGATTAATTATTTATAGATCAGTGATTACTATATTTGATATTGATCAGAGTATTGATCAGTAATCAGAGTACTGATCAGTAATCAAAGTATTGATCAGTAATCAGAGTATTGATCGGTATATTCCTCCTACCTGCAGGCCAGACGGTGATGAAGAGGAGGAGGCAGCAGAGGACTGATGAAGCCATGGTTCTGTCTGGGTCCAGCTGATAAACTGAGTGTCGGACTGAGAGCCGCTGTTAAAGCAGAGCGAGTGATGACGTCACGCAGCGTCATCAGTTACCAGGTAGAACAGCCTGGCTGCAGCCTGCTGAGAGGAGACATTCGAGGCTTCAGGCTGGTCTAAAGAGTCTGTCCACATATTAAAGGTTCTGCTGTACAGCCTCGTGTTCCTGTGGTACTGATCCAAACTTTACCTCAACCTGGATGTTCTGATGGTAAACCAAAGGATAATAACTTGATTTTAGGTCACAGTTTTCTGTTCTTTGTAGAACTTATTCTGATCCTGCTTCTGGTTCGGCTGGAGGTTTCTTCATTTCTTTCCACTGTCACTCTGTACTGCTCAGGATGCAAGTA
This sequence comes from Nematolebias whitei, assembly GCF_014905685.2. Classification (NCBI taxonomy): domain Eukaryota; kingdom Metazoa; phylum Chordata; class Actinopteri; order Cyprinodontiformes; family Rivulidae; genus Nematolebias; species Nematolebias whitei. The sequence continues at coordinate 864 of NW_023627309.1, read as the reverse complement.
GACACAAAGAAAACACTCAACACATTAATGATTTATAATAATAATTAATAAATTTTTATAATGCATGGAGGTTTAGTTATGCTGAAATAACTTTTTTTGTCTGCATGTGCTTAGCTCTCTGTTAGCAAAATATCTCATGAACCACTGGAAGGATTTGAATGAAACTGTCAGACATAATTCACTGAGTGAACCTCACTCAAAATGGCTACCACAGCTAATCCACATTAATCAAATGTCCATAACTGTTTTAAATGAAATTCAAACATAATTCTGAGTCATTTAGTCATAATAATAATAATAATTATTGTTGTTATATGTGTATCAGTTTTAAAGTCAGGTCATGTGATGGTGGAGGTAGGCAGAGTGCATGTGACGTGGGTCAAACAGAGACTGATGAAGTTTGTCTGATTAAATGTTATGTTGTGAGATCAGAGTGTGTACCGGAGCAACATCCTCATTGCTGAGAATGAGGCCCTGATCTGTGGGTCCAATCATCCTCCAGGAAAAAAAGGCTTTTATTATTTTCATATTTTGATGTCATTTATTTAACAAAAACATTTCAATCAAAACACTTAACAACATTTTACAAACTGCAAATATTTTACTGACAATAAAAAACATTTAAAATAAAATCTGACAGTTTTAAAATGATTTTTTTTTAGTCATTGAGGAAATGTAAAACCAGAACTGAACAGAACTGGGAGGAGAACCAGCACAAAACATTGTAAACCAGTTGGAGGATCTGAAAACCCCACAGAACCCTCAGACAGAGGCTGGTCCAGCCCGAGGACAGAACCCCACAAACCCAGACTGACAGTGGGGTCGATGAAAGTTCTGACCTCCATGATGGAGAAACTAGAGAAC
>NW_023627308.1:0-2595 GCF_014905685.2 Nematolebias whitei | reverse complement strand
TTGTGAAAGTCCACAGGAAATGACGGAGGCACAATAAACACCTGCTGTTGAAGGTGGCGCCAGACACGAGGTATGGAGGATCGTGTATGATGGATCATTGTTTCACATAATTATGGATGGAGCCTTTTTGGACAGGAAAGTGCTGACAAAGATTTGGAGCAGACAACATAAAGAACTTTTTAGCTAACATTGTAAAAAGGCAAAAAAATATATATATGATTAGGACTTTAAAGTTGTAAAATAAGATACCCTAATAAGTGGTATTTTTTGTGAATAAATGGCTGTAAGAAAAAGCTGTAAAGCAGCAATAATAATAATAATAAAAGATTAAAAATTACCCAGTCGTGAGTAAGGTTACCCTTTGCTGCCTAAGCTAACGGCTACAGATACCGACCAATCAGCAGCGGGCAGAGCTCAGATCCGCGCATTCTGATTGGTCAGACTTGTGGGTGTGTCAGGAGGTGTGCGCGTCACTTACGTGTTGTACGTGACTTCCGGTGGAGTAGGACGTAGCTTCAGCTTGTGACAGCTAGCGTGGAGGGAGGTGAAGCGACGCGTCAAGGTCTTCACCGAAGCCGGTCACGACCAAAACAGCCCTCCTCCGGTGCCGGACCGAACATCCATCCCGAACTGAAAATGCTCCGAACAGTCTCTGAGGTAACTGAACTCTTTGTTGTCGTGAGACGTTTTGCTCTGTGTCGTGTTAGCATTTAAAACTTTATTGTTCACTTACAAAGTTACACACAAACTATTAACCTCGCACATTTGCTGTTTTTTTTTTATTTTATGTTGCCACCTAACACATTTAGTCATCTTTTAACCTGATTAGGGACAAATAGTAAACTTTTTGGACAGAGAGTTCTTAAAACTAAGCGTTTAGATAAAAAAAAGAAGTTAAAAACTGCAAATATGTGCATGAATAGAGTTGTTTTTGTTTTCAGATCAGTCAATGCATGTTGTCAAGCTGAGCTGATCAGAGCTTCTCTGGGTGACCTTAAAGCCCAGTAGGTGTTTGACTGTTGTGTCATCTGCTAACATGCCCTATTTGCAGCCTCTGTTTCCACTTCTCCTGCGACCTAAAGATAGAAGCACACAGTCTGGGACTGTGTTCCTCAGGGAGTTTAAACACAATGTCTTCTGAGATGATCGGGAAGCGTGGGCCGGGCCAGAGTCATCCGTGGAGGGGGAAATAAAGCCACTTGAGACCCTGCTCATGACCTGGTTAACATATCAAAACACTGACACATAGCATGGCTCTTTCATCACCTCCATTTATTATTTTGAGACATAAGTGACAAAAATTTGTGTCATTTAGAGCCATCAACAACAATATTTGATTTATTTTCATTTGGCGCTTTACATACAATCAATTAAATTATACAAAATCTCCAATTTTAGAACCCGGAAACCATTAAGTAACCAACGAGGTTTACAAATATTGAGTTTTTGTGCTTTACATAACATTTGCAGCTAAAATTATTTTATTTTTTTTGCAAAATTAGTTTAGATTATTCTCCACCAATGTTTTTTTTTTTTGCATGTGCTCATTTGGATGCCAGTTTAACAAAATGTGAGAAACTGGGTTGATTTTAATGAAACGCTCAGGAAGTAATTGTCTGCATGTCTAAAACTCTTCAAAATTTGGAGTCGACCCAACTCAAGATGACCGTAACTCTGGTAATTTTACACATGTTGAGCTAAAACTTAGTGTGGTAGTAGCTGAGCATCTTCCCCAACACATAATTTGAGCGCTAATGGATCATGCAAGATCTCACTATGTTGCATGAGATTGCACGTAACGTTTTAAATTTTTAACTATAACGGCAACAAATTTTTGAACACGTCCTGCCATGAAGTGTTGGACTTTTGGGAACTCTGTGATCGCTTGGGGTCGTTGCTCAGTTGTGATTAAAAACACATTGTCAGAGAGAAAGCGTATGTTGTGTATCCTGTGACACGTTTCTGCCTTTCGTTCCCTCTTTATGCAACTTTAAAGCTCCGTCAGAACCTCTTCGCTGACTGGATAAACAAGAAGAATGAGCACGCTTGGATCAGTCACGCCGCCCGTGTCTGACTGCGCAGGTTGACAGAGTTCATATTTGCTGTCAAAAACAAGAGTTCACATAATTGTCAATTCAGAGCGTTAGTCCAGCCAGTAGACTTTAAACGAGCTTTAGGAATGCACAGTTTAGGTTGCACAATCTCTTCTTTTTTTTTTTTCATGCTGGCTTTAAGAGGCGTGTGCAGCTGTGCAAACTGAGACCTGAGCTGAAATCTCTCTGTAGATTAGAGTTCTTAGGCTTTCTCCACACATCAAGTTGGATTATAAAACGGTGAGAACAAGAAGATGATGTTTTAGAAGGGTTACACTTTTATTATTGCACTGACAATGCACAGCCAAAAGAAAAATGTTTGCATAAGTAAAAAAAAAAATGTTTACAGTACGGGAGCTTTAACATCTGCTGCTCTGGATTACAGGAATGGATTACAGGAAGTTGGAGAAAGATTTAGGTCTCCAATAAATTCCATATATTTAAGAACTTGCATCTTAAAAGAGAATTAAAGTTGTTTTCATGCTGAACAACATAAACAAAC
>NW_023627307.1:0-2595 GCF_014905685.2 Nematolebias whitei | reverse complement strand
TGGTTTTCGCCGTGCCAATTGCCAACATTTACGACGTCCCTGAGTCTGTATATGCCGTTTGAGGGAATTATCGGTAGGTTGATAAGGAATGCCATTTCAAACTTCTTGTGATCGACGTAGATTGGGATCGCGCTACCGAGAGTGTAAGCCAGGTGTGCCTGTGTTTGCGTAACTCTTTCGCGTGTAGCGGAGCTAAGGATGTCATTCACCATCTGTAGCGAGACTAGATATGGTGGAATCCTACCGGAGGCTAGTGTATCAACCGACGAGCTGATATCTCTAAGCATGTCAGCAAAGATCCTATCCATCAGGTGTGCGACAGTGTAATCCATTTCAACCTTAAGAGTTAACTCATTTACCGCTTGTACGAGGGCTTTGATTTCCTGGGTGTGAGTATTCAGCACTAGAACAGTATCTTTCGCTGTTTCAGTCACTTGTCTCAGTTGAGTTTGTTGAAGGTCCATTAATGCTCGGATTTTTGGGACCTCATTCTCTACTTCAGACACGTGTTGTTTTAGAGACGTTATACTGACAGTGTTGTATGCGGACAAACCTAGGCTGAACAGTGATCCTAGTGACGATGCAGCAAGCAAAAGCCCGCCGATGCCGCGCTTTTGCCTTGTACTTATTCCGCCCAACTCTTGTAAGGTGTGAGTAAACTTTTGTAGTTGCTTTAGGACGTGCCGGATCTCTCCTTTTGCACTTTCTAGGGATACCGTATACCATGGTTTGTTTAGCCACTCGTTTTTAAGGTTAATGTGTTGTTTGATCACAGTTTGGGGGTCGAAGCGGACGAAGACCTTTCGAGTGTAGGCGGCAGTCTGTGATGAGCAATCCCGGCTGGTCCCTCAGAGCGATGCCTGAGGTGGGCCCAAGGGTTACGATCTCAGCTCGCCCTTCTTGGATGGCACCCAAGAGGGTGAATATTACCAGGAGTGGTACCATCATTGTCCTATGGAAACACAAAGAGATAGGTCTTAGCTTCGTAATCGTCAAGGGTAGGTCCTGTGAATTTAAACTATGGTTAAGTTTATTATCCATTAGTTATCTTCTGCTTGGATGACCCTTATTCCCACGAGGTCAGATTTTGTGAGATCTTTGTCTCCTGAGTAGTTATTGCACGCCTTGTGTTGTTTAACCTGGTTACGATGTACCCATTTAACAGTTGGCTCTTTTTGGCCTTTACTGATTTTTATCTGATAGACAACTGGAGACAGTTTGTCTGTTATCAGATGGGGTCCAGTCCATCTGGGCATCAGTTTACGGGCGAGAGTTCCGGTCCCGGACTCTCTTCTCCCAGTTGTGGGGGCAAACGTGTAGTACCAGACCCTGTCTCCCACTTGGAGTTCCTCGTGAGAGGCCTTTTGGTCGTAGTACGCTTTGCGTCCTTCAGCTGTTTTTTCCAGGTTTTTCTGTGCGAATGCAAAAGTGTTTTTAAGGTGTTTTTCCAAGTCTTTCATGTATTGTTGTGTAGTGTAGGCTGTTGCCATGGCAGCATCGCCTGGTTGGTACAACAGGTGCAGAGGGAGAGTCATTTGTCGACCCGTCATCATCTCGAAGGGAGAGATGCCAGTTGACGTGTGTGGAGTGGCCCTTATGGCCATGAGGACCAGAGGGAGTTTCACGTCCCAGTCCTTGTGGTTTGCGGCTACGTATTTTTTCAAAATACTCACCACAGTCCTGTTTGCTCTCTCAACCTGGCCTGAAGCCTGTGGGTGGTAGCCAATATGGAAGTTGGCTTTGACGCCTAGCGTCTTCCACAGTTCCTTCATTACTTCACCTGTGAAGTGTGTACCTTGGTCTGAGTTCACCCTAAGGGGAAGTCCAAACCTTGAAAATACATGATTCATTAATAACATAGCAGTGGTTTGTGCTGTGTCATTAGGGGCTGGTAGACATTCTACCCATTTGGTAAACGCGCAGGTTACCATGAGAAAATATTTATTTCCTCTAGAGGTCTTAGTGAGTGGTCCGACCCAGTCAATCTGGAGGTCCGACCATGGAAATGCAATGCCTCTACTATGCAGTGGTGCTCTGTGAAGTGGTCTGGATGGTTGAAACTGGCCACAGATCAGGCACCCTTTTATGTAGTCCTTGACATCCTTTTTCATTCCAGGCCAATAAGCAATCTGTTTTAATGCTTTCAGCGTGGCATTGTCACCCTTATGTCCTGCGGACGGAAGGTCATGTGCATGGACTAACATCACCCCCCTGTGGTCATGGGGGACCACGAACACAGGTGAGGACGTCCGTCCATGAGCGAAAGTTAGGATGCCTTTAAGTAGTTTTAGCTGTTTTCGCAGCTGAAAGAGGACTTTGAGGTCTGGATTGGAATCCAGCTCGTCTTTCGATGGAGTGTATTTGTCTGGGTCAGTCAGATACAGCATCATCGAGTTAATTGCAGGATCCAACTTCTGAAGTTGGATGATGTCTGGGTCAGTCAGCATTGGGCGCACAGAAACTGTGTTATCAGCAGGTTTAGCTGCAGCTTGTGCACGTGTGACTGCCATTACCTCAGTTGTAGCTTGTGACGACTGAGTGTTGAGTAGCCAGGAGGGGTCGAAGGACCACGTGGGTCCGTCAACGGCTCCTTCT
>NW_023627306.1:0-2595 GCF_014905685.2 Nematolebias whitei | reverse complement strand
TACTCTTTAAAAAGTCAACACTTCCTGGGACTATTCAGTCTTCCTTCAGTCTTCCTTGAGTCTTTTTGAGTCTTCTTTCAGGCTTCTTTAAGTCTTACACCGGAGTCTTCCACTTCTAAGTGAAACTTCGGACTCAGTCTTCCACTTCTGAGTGGTACTATGAAGTCTTCCAGCTGAACTGAGAAGCTGATGGAATGGGACCATGTGCAAAGGGGTCCGTCCATCCCAGCGGAGTCACAGCGCCTCGCTGTGAACTCACCCGGGCGTAAAGCCCTACAACTTCGAAGGAAGATTGTTCTGTTGAACGGAGTAAACCACACAACTTCTGACAATGACCAGCCACCCTGACCGGAGACGCTGAAAGGTAGTGTGCAAAGGGACCTCTATACTGGAGCTGATCCACTGCAAAGGTAAAGAGACGTCACAAGTTGTCGCACACTAAGTGGACCGGGGGTTTGAGCTGATGTTGAAAGAAGAGTGCTAATTCTGGTCAACAACCATACATCTTCCTTGATCCATCTTCCTCTTTAAATCTATGTCTTCCGTTGAACTTCTATTTGCCAGTAATCTAGATGCCTGTTTTTATTAATCAGAAACAGATCAGCAAATCAATGTGTACATGTCTTGATGTTAAATTTTGATTCTGTTAAACAAATGACCGCATTTATTCTGATGGGTCAAAGATAAAATGGCGTCTCATGTCACTGATTAAACAATCCACTCACAGTTATCTCGGTCACATGGCAGAAATTTAACTTGAAAAAGAAAGAATTTGTTGTATTTAAACAATTAATATTCTTTGTGCTTGAACTAGCTTTAAGAATAATTAATAAGTAGTGTGTCTACAGAAAAGCTGTCCTGATATCACTACATATAAAAATACAAAACATATACTTATTTATAAACATTTTAAGTATGCTTTATTTGTTTTAATTTTCGTTTTTAGTGTTTTATCATTTTTTATAAGGCATATTGATTTAATGTTTTAAAACAAACCAGCCAGTAGGAAGCACAAGTCAGTGAATCTCTTGAGCCAGTCCCAAGCCCGGGTAAATGCTGAGGGTTGTCAAGAATAGCATCTGATGAAAAACACTTTTACCAAAACCATAGTGTGAGTTCATGAAAGCGAAACCATACTGGATCGGTCGAGGCCCGGGTTAACAATGACCACCACCGGTGCTGTTGACAAACAGGGTGCTGGCATAATTTGTGCTACTGTTAGTCGAAGATCACGATGAGGGAAACATGTCAGGAGATGGAGAAAGAAGAGGAAAGTGAAGAATTTAGGACTGAGGGTTACAACTATAAAAGTGGGGACAATGACAGGAAAAGGTAGAGAGTTGGCTGACATGATACAGAGAAGGAAGGTAGATGTTTTATGTGTCCAAAAGACCAAGTGGAAGGCAGCAAGGCTTGCAGCATTGGAGCAGGGTTCCAACTGTTTTACCATAGTGTGGATAGAAAAACAAATGGCGTAGGAGTGGTCCTGAAGGAAAAGATGGCAAATAATATAGTAGAGGTGAAGAGAGTGTCAGATAATGTGATGTGCCTGAAGGTAGAAGTAGAAGGTCTGATGCTAAACATCATCAGTGGTTATGCTTCACAGGTTGGGTGTGATGGGGAGGAGAACGATACATTTTGGAAAGATCTAGATGAAGTGATAGAGAGTATTCCCAGGAGGAAAGAGTGGTCATTGTAGCAGACCTGAATGGACATGTTGGTGAAGGAAACAGAGGGGATGAGGAAGTGATAGGTAGATTTGGTGTCAAGGAAAGAAACCAAGAAGGACAGATGGTGGTGGATTTTACCAAGAGAATGGAAATGGCTGTAGTCAACACCTATTTCCAAAAGAGGGAGGAACATAGAGTGACCTATAAGAGTGAAGGAAGGAGTAAGCAGGCCGACTACATTCTTTGTAGAAGAGGAAACCTGAGGGAGATTGGAGACTGTAAGGTTGTGGCAGGGAAGAGTGTGGCCAGACAGCATCGGATGGTTGTGTGTAGAATGACTGTTGTTGTGAAGAAGAGAAAAATAGTAAAATCAGAGAAGAAAACCAAATGGTGGAAGATTAAGAAGGAAGAATGTTGTGAGAAATTCAGAGAGGAGCTGTTAAAGGCTCTGGGTGGTAAGAAAGAGTTTCCAAATGACTGGGCTACTACAGCAACAGTAATTAGAGAGAGAGGTAGGAAGGTACATGGTGTGTCATCTGGACAGAAAATGGATGATAAGGAAACCTGGTGGTGAGATAATGAAGTGCAGGATGTTGTTCAAAGAAAGAGATTAGCCAAGAAGAAATATGATAGTGAGAGGACTGAAGAGAGGAGACAGGAATATAAGGATATGGGACGTAGAACAAAGAGGGAGGTAGCCAAGGCAAAGCAGAGGGCATACGATGAGTTGTATGGGAGACTGGACACTAAAGAGGGTGAGAAAGACTTGTACCGATTGGCAAGACAGAGGGGTCAGGCTGGAAAGGATGTGCAGCAGGTTAGGCTTAATAAAGATAGGAATGGTAATGTTCTAACAAGTGGGGAGAGTGTGACGAGAAGATGAAAAGTGTACTTTGAGGAGCTAATGAATGAAGAAGATGAAAGA
>NW_023627305.1:0-2595 GCF_014905685.2 Nematolebias whitei | reverse complement strand
AGAAAAGAAGGCACAAGGGTGAACCTTGCTGTCAGGACCTCTCTGAGAGAGGACAGCCCCCACCCCGGAATCGGAGGCGTCGACCTCAACGATGAACTGTTCGTGAACATTTGGGTGGGCGAGGATGGGTGCCGAGGAAAACAATGATTTAAGCCTTTGGAAGGCAATCTCAGCGTCTTGGTCCCATGTGAAGGAACGCAAGGTGGAGGTTAACCCAGTGAGAGGGGAGGCAATCTGACTATAATTTTTGATGAAGCGACGATAAAAATTGGCAAACCCGAGAAAGCGTTGTAACTGCTTTCTATCAGTGGGTCGAGGCCACTCGGCTACTGCTTTTATTTTATCCGGGTCGGACCGTACCTGACCTTTTTCAAAGATAAAACTGAGAAATGTTACCGAAGGGGCGTGGAAAGCACATTTCTCAGCTTTTACGAACAAGTTATTCTCCAGAAGCCTCTGGAGAACCGCCTGCACGTGTTTAGGGTGCTGTTCTTCGTCCCTGGAAAATATCAAAATATCATCCAGATAGACGAAGATGAAGATGTTAAGAAAATCCCTCAAAACATCATTGACCAATGCCTGGAAGACTGCAGGGGCGTTTGTCAACCCAAAGGGCATTACCAGATATTCAAAATGACCTATGGGGGTCTTAAAGGCGGTTTTCCACTCATCCCCCTTGCGTATGCGAACCAAGTGATAGGCGTTGCGGAGGTCTAATTTTGTAAAAATAACAGCGTCACTAAGTTGTTCATACATGGAATCCATTAATGGTAATGGATATTTGTTCTTTACTGTTATAAGATTGAGACCTCTAAAATCAATGCAAGGCCTAAGAGTCTTGTCCTTCTTAGAAACAAAGAAGAACCCGGCTCCGAGAGGGGAGGTGGATGGCCGAATGATGCCGGATTTTAATGAGTCATTAATGTATTGGGTCATAGCCTCTCTCTCAGGGCCCGACAGGTTAAATAACCTGCTAGAAGGTAGAGGTGCCCCAGGAAGAAGGTCTATGGCGCAATCGTACGGTCTGTGAGGAGGTAAGGAAAGCGCCTGGTGTTTGCTAAACACTCGTGCTAGCTTATGATAGATCTCGGGAACCTGAGAAAGGTCAACCTCCTCCTGGGTTGCCTCTCTACTAACACCAGGGGAGACGGCGGATGACAAGCATCTCTCAGAACAGTTTTCTCCCCATTTTTCGACCCTACCATCAGACCAATTAATAACGGGGTTGTGTTTCTTCAACCACGGAAAACCTAAGATAATTTGAGGTTGAAGAGAATCAAAGATAAAGAATTCATCTCTCTCACGGTGATTACCTGACACAACAATTTCTATTTTATTAGTTTTGCAAGAGATGGAAGAGATGGTCTGGCCTTTGAGAGCTGCTACTGCCATCGTGGGGTAGAGGGCAGTGGTAGAAATCTGGAGTCTTTCGACCAGGCTCCGACTGATTAAGTTTTGTTCAGCTCCGGAGTCGATTAATGCCTGTGTAGAATAATTAGAATTATTGACACATAAGGTCACCAGTAAACAAAGATTATGCTCGGAGGAAGAATAGTATTTACCCACCAGAATCCTCCAATCTACTGATGGGTTCTGTCTTTTAGCCGAAGCCTACAGGAAGGAAGTTCGTGCCCCTTCTTCCCACAATAGAGGCATTCGTTGTGAGAGATACGACGCTGACGCTCCTCCGGAGAAAGCCGAGTCCTTCCGATCTGCATCGGTTCGGGACCCGCCGAGCCGGGAGGGGTCGACTGTGAGTTAATGTTGGGAACCAAATACTCACGGGAAAAGTAGTCCACCTCTAAAACGTGCTCTCTGAAGCGATTATCGATTCTGGTGGCTAAGGTTATGAGCTGGTTGAGGTCGGATGGGACGTCACGGACGGCGAGTTGATCCTTAATAGGTTTGTTTAGTGCATGAATGAACGCACCTCGGAGAGCCGTCTCACCCCAGTCAGATTCCTCCGCCAAAATGCAGAACTGGATGGAAAACTCAGCCACAGTTTTATCGCCTTGTTTTAATGAAAACATCTTTTGCGATGCTTCTTCCTGCAACAGAGGTAGGTCGAATACTTGTCGAAAGTCTCTGAGAAAAGTGGAGGTGGTTAGGGAATCGATGGTGCGTCTACGTAAGTAGGAACACGCCCATCGAAGAGCTTCACCCTTTAGGGCGGAAATAATGAAAGTAATACGGGAGGCATCAGATGAGTAGGTTATAGGAGCTCTATTGAAGGCCAACTCACATTGAAGGAGAAATCCGGCGCATTTTTCGGCTTTACCTTCGAAACACTCGGAGGGACGAATGTCTGGTTCTCGAAGGGGCTGTGGAACCGCGGGTGCCAGGGGTCCAGATGGACCCGGAGTCTGGGTAATCCTAAGCGGGGGGACCAGGTCCTTCAAACTCTGCTGGACAGAGTGAACCATGCCGCCGAGCTGTTGGAGATTAGTTTGAATCTCCTGTTGTTGAGAGAGAAATTGTTGAAAAATGACATCATGCTCATCAATACGTTTACTTTGAGCTAACATAGACTGCTGTGTCTGTCCGTCCTCAGTTCTGCCTTGAGGGTCTGTTTGGCTGGGACATTCTGACATGATT
>NW_023627304.1:0-2595 GCF_014905685.2 Nematolebias whitei | reverse complement strand
TTCTGCAAATCATCCATTGAAGGAGACTGTATCAACGGTCTAACTTGTGTGACTGGTGGTGCAGACTGGTCAAGGCCTGCCCCTACCGCCCATGGTGGGGGTGGGAGTGACTGATAAGGGTTGGTAGGAGGAGGTGCATATTGGTGCAGGTCTGTCCCCACCCTCCGAGATGGGGGTGGAGAGGACTGCATGGTGTCAGGAGGAAGAGGTGCAAGTGGGTGCAGGTCTGTCCCTACCACCCGTGGTGGGGATGGAGATGACTGCATGGTGTATACCGATTCAGTGAGTTGATATCGGTGCAGGTCCATCCCCGCCGCCCGAGATGGGGTTGGGGGTGGCCGCATGGCGTTAGGAGGAAGAGGTGCAAGTGGGTGCAGACCCGTCCTTATCCCCCCAGGCGGGGGTGTTGGAACGGGGCTAAGGGGAGGAGGTGCAACAGCATTTGTCCGGAGCGGTTGTGGCTGACCCTGTTCGTCTCTGAGTCTCAAACCAGCTTGCTCCATGTCAGAAATCAGGTTTGTAGCTGCAGCAAGTTTCTCCTCACAAGCTGTCAGGCGCTTATGTGTCGTCTGATTTTCACTTTGTAAATTCAGCCAATTTCGGAGTATTATCTCCTTGTCTGCTTTGCAATCGTCCAGCTCCTTTGATCCGGCCTGCAATCGTGCTTGTAACATATTGTTATCTGCACACGCGGCTTGGTACGCTTGTTCCTTATCCGCAATCTTCACCTCATATGATTGAGCCTGTTCTGACAGCTCAGTCTTTGAGAGGTCCCTATCAGTCTGAATTTGTTGTTTCAGCAACTCAGATGCATTTAACAATTCGTCACACCTCTCCTTTTCAGACTCATATCCGTTGAACAGCATGATATTTCGTTCAACCAGACGGTCCAGTTCCGCCTTCAGAAGCAGGGAAATTTTTGCTAACCGTTCACGGCTCGATTTTGAGTCTTCTGCCACTTTAGCTTCTTTTGCCAGCCTCTGCAGTTCCTCATTTCTTTGATCATCATCAAGGTTTTCTAATTGCTCTAATTGTGTACCAATAATTGAATTTGTTAAAGTATATAAAGCCGACTGGACGACATCTCTGGATTGAAAGGGGTCAAAGTCTTTTTCTAACACACCTGTCATGTTTTTCACTGTGTAGCAATTTATCTGTTTGAACAGTTGCAAGCTTCAGATATTTTACAGGTAAATATTTGTATTCAAGTCAATGAGTTTTCACACTATTTTAGCTTTTTGGGTTTACACAGAAGTACTGTTATAAGTCAACTTATTCAAATGTGGGTACCTTTCTCAGGTTTTACCCCAATTCATGAATATTTAAGTAAATGCTCTTCTGGCAGTGTTACTTTTATGTGCTTATTTTTCAACAGATATCAGTTACCAAGCTGTTTTTTAGTGTATTTTACTCTAAAGCACTGAATTTTTTATAAACCTGCAATTTTTCTAAAATTCTCACAACAAATCAGTTTAAAGCGTTTTTAAACCGTTCTGTTCCAGAAATTTGCTATTTTAACAGTTACTCATATAACTAAGTTGTGAAAAGAAAAAGAAAAGTTGATGATGTATCAGGATTAATCAGTCCTTCCTCAGAAAAACTGTTATTCCTGTTGTCCTCCTGTCAGTACAACTTCAACAATTTTAACTCCGACACTGTTTGTGTTGTCCACTAGGGGAGCTATAACTTCCTGTGGCGTTCGGTTGACATCCTGTTGTTAGCCGCTTAGCCTAAAGTTAGCTTCGGCTAAACTCGGTTAAAATCAACATTTCTGAACGAATTCTTTACACAAACGTGGCAAAACTTTTTCAATTAGACTTCGAAGAATCTAAACACCGTGTCAGAACACAGCTTTACAGCGCTTTTCAGCTTTAAAAGCAGATTTTATTCCCTATGAAAACGAGTTTCCATTTCCGGGTCACGTGACTGAAATCACCAATGAAAAAGCAGCGCAGGGTTGAGAGGAAGTTACGTAGGCACGCATTCACCCTCCTCAGCAAATCAGAGCGCTCCACAACAGCGAATTCAACCAATCATAAAAGCGTACGCAGCAGCTAGCATGATAGATTTATCTGAACAAGTCCGTCACCTCTTTAGTCTCGTAAACTGTCAAAATGCACTTTTTCTGTCAAAAAATGTAACGAATCAACTCTCTGAGCTGCACGGAGACGGCGCTCCGTGACAAAACGTCTTTCTAGCTACTTAAACAACTCGTCCGAATTTTTCCAGAACCGAGCCGGTCCAGAACCGAACCTCCCGTCCGTTTGGACCTCAGTTTAAACAGAATGCAGCGTTTTTCACAGCTCATCAGCTCTTAGTTAACATAACAGGCGTACAATGTCAGCTTTCACAAGACTGAATGACACAATTTCAGCATCTAACATCACTAGCCCAACGCTTAGAACATGCAGCGTTTCGCTTCAAAGGCGCAGCTCCAGCACGCTGCGTAAACATGCACTGTTTTGGCTGCTACTTTCCACATGCCAACATTTAAAATCAATTTTTACACGGTTACAGTCCATTTATGAGCACGTAGCGGGCCACCAATATGTAGATGAACAGATGCTCGGATATATTCATCATTTAACACGGATT
>NW_023627303.1:0-2595 GCF_014905685.2 Nematolebias whitei | reverse complement strand
TAAACATGTTGCATGCTTTGCTGTTTTTATATTGTAGCAACATGTTTTGCTGTTTGTTTGGGTTTTTTTTTCATTATAAAGCTGGAATGTTAACTGTCACCTTGCTCAACCCTGACATTTTGTAAACATTTATGCTCCAGGAGGTTGTCAGGTTGTATCATTAACGTGGAACATTCCCCCACTGATATGCAGATACACACGCAGCTGTGAAGTTCATTTATTCTATTAATTTGTTGTCTTTTAGGTAGTTACATTTGATGTTTACAAGTGTGAACTAGCTCAAAGTATGCCTCATAAAACCAGTGAGCAAACAAAGTTTTTCAGTTGTTTTGATGTTGTTGATTGTGCGTGCTTCAGTCCTCTTTGTTTCTTTCCTGAGGTCATCATTCGGAGCACAGCTGTGTCAGTGTGTGAGGTCTTTGTGCAGAGGTGGGAACTAACATCCCCCGGAGTGTCACATGTTAAATATGTCACATTTAAAGTAAACTTTATTTTTAACGTTAAACAATAATTATTCCACATTAATCATCTCTAGTTTATTTTAAATAACATTAAATTGGCTAACTAATAGAAAGAGAGACATGTTTGTGTTAATTTACTAAATAATGTGTGAATTTAGGTGTTTTTTTAAATATGATACTTTGTAACATAATCTTTCAGACATATCTGAAATATGCACAGACGTTTTGACAATGTACTTTGAACTAATGCAAAAAAAAGGGTTAAAATTACTCGTAGCTAACAAAAAACAATGACATTGTTACATGAGCTGTGGTGTGTGTCCGACTGAGTTTTAAACACATGCATATGTTGGTAAAGATTCTCAGCCATCCAGGTAGTGAGCATTAAAAAAAAAAAAGCTAAACAACAAAACTTGACTTCTATTCTGAAGCTGAAAACACACACATTACTGCAATATTTACATCTTGCATAAAAATGTCATCCAAATTGCAACCTAAAAATGTTCTAAATTCAAGCAACAAGTATGGTCACCTCTGCATAAGCAACAAAATTGAGAAACCTTGTAAACGTTTCAAGATATTTTGGAAATTCACTCTCAAATGCCAGTTGCCAACTAGTTGTCTGCAGCAGTCCAGTGAGATTCTACCTCTTCTGATTACATTGGTTCAGGATAGTTAATGAAGATTTTTGTGTGCATAGACATGATCTGAATAGAATTATTAATGCAAACATTTACACAAAATATGAAATCTAACAATTAAAAAAACAATTAGGTTGAAAACAGTTATCATGCTCCAACTCCCAACAACAGGACTTTGAACTCTGATTACAGAGACTAATTTATTTTCTGCCTCCAACATTCTGTGATTTTAAGATATAGCAGTCATTGAATGCATCTCCATAAGAGCAGGAAAGTGCAAACCTGATGAAAAGCATTTCAATTGTTATGTGTGCAAGTATGCACCGACATTACAGCAATGTGTCATGAGTTGTTGTTTTTTTACCTTGTTTTTTAATCTCACCATCTCTTTAGCCCCCCATTAAACAGCAATATCAAATAAAACTGTAAAAATAAACATGGAAAGGTAATTCATTTGGGAATCGCAGTTGTATCCATTTCATTTTTTGAATAAAATTAGGTCATACTGTGTTCTCAACATGTCTGACTTTCAATTTCTCAGTTTTCTGATATCAACGACCCACCTTCTGAGCTAATTGTGTCACCACTTCTGCTTCTCTCACCTTTCTGCCTGCTTATTGCTCGTTTGCTCTGTGGTTGTCAAAGTGAGACATAAAATCTTAACACAAAGTTCAAAACTTTAGTTTTGACATTTTAAAGAATCAACAAGTTGCCTATGCAATAGGCAGAAACGAGAATCAGAAACGAGATGTGTACAACATCATGCCTTCATTTCATATATTCGGTCTATTTAGTTAATAACAAACCAATTTCCAGATCAATTCAGCTATGAAATTAGAGACTGGTTTTGTTTGCACAGAGGACAAGAGGCAGACGCCACATAATTCCTAATGAGAAGAGCTTTCTAACATTGTAAACATGTTTTCTATGAGGTGACCAGATTTTATGTTCCAAGTATAATTTTGACAGAGTTTAAAACGGCAATCTTGCAGTCTTTGTTTTTTAAATGTGATTGATTACTCCACTTTGTCAAATTTAAAGTCTCTGGAAATGACTTTACATATTTTGCTGACATGAACTAAAACATAAGACTGTCTGACACAAAGAAAAATGTTCCCAATTAATTTAAAAGTGTATGAGCAAACACCAAGTGAATTACAAAATAATTGGACACATCTCACATATAGAACCCTAAACCAGGGAGACTTCTTTATTATTATTTTAAGCTGATAAAAAAAATGAAATTACCAAATATAACAAAAACAAACTGTTTAAATCATATCGATGTTCTGTCACTTGAAACGTTTGACTCGTCCTCAACAAGACAGACAGACAGACAGACAGACAGACAGACAGACAGACAGACAGACAGACAGACAGACAGACAGACAGACAGACAGACAGACAGACAGACAGACAGACAGACAGACAGACAGACAGACAGACAGACAGACAGACAGACAGACAGACAGACAGACAGACAGACAGACAGA
>NW_023627302.1:0-2596 GCF_014905685.2 Nematolebias whitei | reverse complement strand
TAAGCCTTGAAGCTGCAGAGGGAAAAACAAACTTTACACAGAAGAAAGTGGTTCGAAAAAGAGTTGTGTTTGCAGTCTACAGCTCAGAACCCAGCCCAAGGAGAACTGTTCAGCTGTCCGGGTCTGCGGACGCTGCCGGGTCACAATGATCCGATGGGACCAAAGCCCAGAGTCCCTGAATCCCACAGATGCCTCCTCACGGCGCTGTATTTTCTTTAGGTTTTGATTTTCTCACCAAATGCTACGAAAATCAAAACCTAAAAAAACCACAGAGCTGCAGGTTGATGATGTCATCACGAGGCGCCGACACAACACGTCCAGTTGACTTCAGAAGTTCAGAAACACAGCAGCACCTGGGAGGAGCAGCGCCACCTGCAGTTCAACCTGTTTATCCAGGAAACCGACAAGTTTCTGATCGATAACTGAAGTTTCTTGGAAACGAGTCGTCGATGGCGGCGCCAGCCAGATGTTGAAGCGTTTACAGGTCCGAGCAGAGGGCACAGCTGCACTGATCAAACGGACCCACCACGAACAAGCAAACCTGCACAAAACAGACAAACTGAAAACATTTATTACCAGAGAAGCCGGATCAAACCGCATTAAAATGATTGATTAGACAACAAATTTATCAGATCCGATCAGAACTTTCATCAATAATCTCAGAGCTTCAGTTTGGTTGTTTGTGTAAATCACAGAGTTCCAGCTGAACGAACCACTTCTTTCATCATTTTTACTAACATGAACTGAAAACGGTGCTGAAGTCGTCGGGCGTCTCGCCGCAGACTGAGGTGACCTCATCGCTCTCTCCTGTTGCCTAGCAACAGGCTCCCAGCTCCACGGCGACGACGGGCCTGAAGCTGTGTCACGTTCATATTTCACTTGTTCCGAGGCGGCTCTAAATAATCCAGCATAAGCTTCATCTGATGAGACCAGATTCAGACGGCCCACTTCAAGCCAGATGTTTTCTGACCGCCTCGGTTGTGATTTCTGAATGAACCAAGGGTGTGTGTGTGTGTGTGGGGGGGGGGTCAAAGCCAACCCACCCCTGATGTGCCTTTGTACAAGGTGAGGTAGTAACGGTTGGCGTGTCGCCGACCATCGGGCTGTGACCGAGCAGCTTGATCTGTGATGTACACTGGTCAAGAACAAGTCTCCACCTGGATGTAGCTCATGAAACAGGTCCGAGCCTCCTGTTGGATCATCACTGCACGGACGATCATGTTTCAGCTGCAACAAGTTATTTAACCCCAACTGGTGCAATGAGCTGCTTCTCATTTCTTCAACAACATGAAGAAAGTCTCATGGTGGTCGTGGAGAAGATGTCCGCCTGTTTGAGAAGAGTCAAATCATTGGCATCAAGCAGAGAAACATCTCAGGAGATTGTAGAAACTAAAACTGGGTTAAGAACTGTCCAACACATTATTAAAAACTGGAAGGACAGTGGGGACCCATCGTGTTCCAGGAAGAAATGTGACTGGAAATAAATCCTGAATGATCGATGATCATTTAAACGTTTGTTGAAGTCATATGGAAGAAGAACACCAGCAGCACTCAGGGCTGTGGTTAATAGAGACCGTAAGAACATTTCCACACACAATGTGAAGGAACTCAAGGGACTGGGACTGAACAGCTGTGGAGCTTTAAGAAAACCACTAACCAGTGAGGCTAACTGGAAACAAAGGCTTCAATTAGCTAGGGAGCATAAAGATCGGACTCTGGAGCAATGGAAGAAGGTCATGTGGTCTGATGAGTCCAGACTGACCCTGTTCCAGAGTGATGGTGCAGCAGGTGAAGTGATGCACCATCATGACTGGTGTCTACTGTACAAGCCTGTGGGGGCAGTGTTATGATGTGGGGTTGCTGCAGTTGGTCAGGTCCAGGTTCAGCACCAGTATGAGCTCAAAGACTGAGGCCAGCCGACTACCTGAATATACTGAAGGACCAGGTTGTTCCATCAATGGATTGGAACGGGCATATTCCAAGATGACAATACCAGGATTCATCGGGCTCGGATTGTGAAAGAGTGGTTCTGATTCTGGGAGCATGAGACATTTTCACACATGGATTGACCACCAGAGTCCAGACCTTAACCCCACTGAGAACCTTTGGGATGTGCTGGAGGAGGCTTGGTGCAGTGGTCAGAATCTGACGTCATCCATGAAAGATCTTGGTGATAAATTAATGCAACACTGGACGAAGCAGATCTTGTGACATTGAAGAAGTTTATCGAAACAATGACTCAGTGAATGTATGAGGTGATCAAAGCTAAAGGCGCTCCAACCAAATATTAATGTGACCTTTTATTTGGCGGCCACTTTTCTTTGGGTCAGGCCGTGTGTAACCGTGTTGAAGAAGCTCAAAGAAGAACTGGTCTGTGCAGCCATTTCCTGGAACTGCCTGATAAAAGATCCTGGAGACACGTCAGAACATCAGTCACCTGCTGTCACACAAAAACTCACCTGACGCTGCCGCTCCACAACTCCCTCCGGAGGTCAAGATGAAGAGTCCTCGGATGATGAAGAGTCCTCGGCTGATGAAGAGTTCTCGGATGATGAAGAGTCCTCGGATGATGAAGAGTCCTCGGATGATGAAGAGT
>NW_023627301.1:2211-2596 GCF_014905685.2 Nematolebias whitei | reverse complement strand
GACGACTTGGAGGCCGCGTCCGGCGGCGTTGACGACTTGGAGGCCGCGTCCGGCGGCGTTGACGACTTGGAGGCCGCGTCCGGCGGCGTTGACGACTTGGAGGCCGCGTCCGGCGGCGTTGACGACTTGGAGGCCGCGTCCGGCGGCGTTGACGACTTGGAGGCCGCGTCCGGCGGCGTTGACGACTTGGGGCTCTGGAGAACTGCAGCGTGCGACGACCATGGAGACGACCCTTCTGGAGATGCGGAGAGCGCCGACCCCTCTGGAGATGCGGAGAGCGCCGACCCCTCTGGAGATGCGGAGAGCGCCGACCCCTCTGAAGATTTGGAGAGAACCGCAGATGACGTGGGAACCTGGAGAACTGCAGCGTGCGACATTGAGTGCT
>NW_023627301.1:1727-2111 GCF_014905685.2 Nematolebias whitei | reverse complement strand
TGCAGGTGACGAGGGGACCTGAGAGTTGGCTGCAGGTGACAAGGGGAACTGAGGGTTGGCTGCTGCTGACGATGGAGAAACCTGGAGCTCTGCAGCAGACGATGAAGAAACCTGGAGCTCTGCAGCAGACGACAGAGAGACCTGGAGCTCTGCAGCAGACGACGAAGAGACCTGGAGCTCTGCAGCAGACGACGAAGAGGCCTGAAGGTCTGCAGCAGACGATGGAGAGGCCTGTGGTTCTTCTGCTGCGGCGGCGGCAGGAACTGTCCCCTCTGCCGCCGCGGCGGCAGGAACTGTCCCCTCTGCTGCGGCGGCGGCAGGAACTGTCCCCTCTGCTGCGGCGGCAGGAACTGACTCCTCTGCGGCGGCGGCAGGAACTGACTC
>NW_023627301.1:0-1717 GCF_014905685.2 Nematolebias whitei | reverse complement strand
CCTCTGCGGCGGCGGCAGGAACTGACTCCTCTGCGGCGGCGGCAGGAGCTTCGGTGGACGTAGCGATGTCAGCGGACGTGGGACCCTCGGTGTACGTAGCGATGTCTGTGGACATGGAACCCTCGGTGGACGTAGCGATGTCTGTGGACGTGGGACCCTCGGTGGACGTAGCGATGTCTGTGGACGTGGAACCCTCGGTGGACGTAGCGATGTCTGTGGACGTGGGACCCTCGGTGGACGTAGCGATGTCTGTGGACGTGGGACCCTCGGTGGACGTAGCGATGTCTGCGGACGTGGGACCCTCGGTGGACGTAGCGATGACCTCAGCGAACGGAGCAGGGGCGAGACACTCAGCAGATGGGTCAACCTCGGGGGCTGCGTGCAGTGTGGAACCCACCTCGGGAGCGGCGTGCAGTGTGGACGGTGGGTCTACAGAGACAGGGTCTTCAGATGCTGGTGCTGAGTCAGGATCATGGTCTATTTTTAAAGTTCTGAGTCCAGCAAGAAGCTGCTGATATTCCGGACGCTGGATTAAACCGGGCTGGGATAAAAGAAACTTTTCGGCCAGGGTGAGCATAGTATCTAGACAGTCCGGGTTATTTTTCGCAGAACAAATGAGGCTTTGCAGAGTGTGGTTTATTTGGGATAGTTCATGGGGTGAATACGTGACTGATGGACAAATGTCTCTATGAGTGTGTGTGATGTCAGGTGTCGCCCTCACCGGAAACCTGGGAGGTGGGGTGGTGGAACACGCCCCCACAGAGTCACTGGGAGTTTGCTTAGGAGGTTCGGTCAGACTGGGTTGGGCAGCCGCGGCACGGTGTGACGGTGAGAGGCCGGACTCCGCCCCCACCAGGAACCTGGAAGGTGAGGCCACGGAATCCGCCCCTGTGACGTCAAGTGGACCGGACTCGCCGAACCGAACAGGAGTGGACCGGAGCTCCTGTGGGACGTCGGACCTCGCCCCCACCGGAAACCTGAGAGGAGAGGCGGCGGATCCGAGTCCCACAGAAACACCAGAACCAACTCTAAGAGTCTGTTCAGCCGACGAAACCAGGCCGGCCGCCGCAGACTGCCCCCGGGACCGCTTTCTTCCTCCCCGGCGACGGCGGGAGAGTCGGGGGACAGGAACAACACAGAATTCGTCCTCAATCTCTTCGTCCTCCCCCGACGTCCACCCCGAATAGCCGGGCGAGGCGGACTCAGAAACAGGGACCTGGTGGGTTCCCCGGTGCCGAGCTCTGTTCTCCTCGAGGACCAGGAGTGGTGAGGACAGGATTTCCACCTCCTGGTCATAATGTCCTTGTGAGCGGACGGGTCTGGTGCAGAACCCGCCGCACCGGATTGTGGACCTGCTCATCTCAAGAAGCTCGGAGGGAAAAAAGAAAAAAGGTAAGTTGCCGAGAGAATCCTGCCCGCTGGGTTCTGATATGTGGTCGGGTCGTAATGTCAGGATCAGGTGGACAGGAACGAACCCAGTAGTGCAGACAGGACTCAACTCGGCAGATTATAAAAAACTAAATACTTTAATGGCGAAATAAAAAGGTAACAAAACAATAAGCTGACGTGGCAGCAAAACTTACATGAACCAGAAGACTCAGGGATAAACTCACAAGGACTCAGGAAGCTCAGGGAAAACTCAGGGGACGCAGGAAACATGAAGAACCAATGAATACGACCCGACAAAGGAACAACACAGAACAGGAGGCTTATATAC
>NW_023627300.1:0-2596 GCF_014905685.2 Nematolebias whitei | reverse complement strand
ACACCTCTCTGTCCGAAGTGAGCCGTATCAGACTGATCTTATCCTCTGTCGTAGCATTAGGATAAGATCTCAATCTGAACTCCAGATCTTTGAGATACGCTTTTGTTCCAGCTGACCCCATGGGTCCGGGAACAAAACGTTGTACATATTTTGAGATTTTCTGCAAATCATCCATTGAAGGAGACTGTATCAACGGTCTAACTTGTGTGACTGGTGGTGCAGACTGGTCAAGGCCTGCCCCTACCGCCCATGGTGGGGGTGGGGGTGGCTGATAAGGGGTGGTAGGAGGAGGTGCATATTGGTGCAGGTCTGTCCCCACCCTCCGAGATGGGGGTGGAGAGTACTGCATGGTGTCAGGAGGAAGAGGTGCAAGTGGGTGCAGGTCTGTCCCTACCACCCGTGGTGGGGATGGAGATGACTGCATGGTGTATACCGATTCAGTGAGATGATATCGGTGCAGGTCCATCCCCGCCGCCCGAGATGGGGTTGGGGGTGGCCGCATGGCGTTAAGGTGAGGAGGTGCAACAGCACCTGTCTGGGGTGGCTGTAGCTGACCCTGTTCGTTTCCGAGTCTCAAACCAGCTAGCTCCATGTCAGAAATCAGGTTTGTAGCTGTAGCAAGCCTCTCCTCACAAGCTGTTAGGCGCGCCTGTATTGACTGATTTTCACTTTGTAATTTCAGCCAATTTCTGAGTATTATCTCCTTGTCTGCTTTGCAATCGTCCCGTTCCTTTAATGCCACCTGCAACTGTGCTTGTAACATATTGTTATCTGCACACGCGGCTTCGTACACATGCTCCTTAGCCCTAATCCTCTCCTCATATGATTGAGCCTGTTCTGACAGCTCAGTCTTTGAGAGGTCCCTATCAGTCTGAATTTGTTGTTTCAGCAACTCAGATGCATTTAACAATTCGTCACACCTCTCCTTTTCAGACTCATATCCGTTGAACAGCAAGGTATTTCGTTCAACCAGACGGTCCAGTTCCGCCTTCAAAAGCAGAGCCATTTTTGCCAACCGTCCACGGCTGGATTTCGTGTCCTCCTTCACTTTAGCTGCTTTTGACAACGTCTGCAGCTCCTCATATCTTTGATCATCATCAAGGTCTAGCAGTTGCTCTAATTGTTTACCAACAATTGAATTTGTTAAAATGTGTAACGCTGTCTGGACAGCATCTCCGGATTGTAAGGGGTCAGTGTTTTCATCTTCGTCCGCCATTATCTGCTATTTAGAAATTAAATAGGAGATGTAAATGTTTAGGTGGTAAAAGAAAATCAGAAAAATCTCTTTTTCCTGATAAGTTTACTCTTATTTAGTGATTTATCAATTAAACGTGCGTTACCTTCTAGCAAATGAGTAAACTTTTTCCAACTTTGTGAATATCTGTAACTGTATCTCATTTAAAAGTTTCTAAATTTTTATTCTGTACCTGTTTCTCAAGGATTTATCAGTGACTAAAAATTTTGTTGGGTAAATGCTCTCTGCATAAATACCTTCATAACTTTTAAAATGCAAGATAACAGAGTCTATTCAACTTTGAGGAACGGTTAATAACTCAAAAATGCCTTTAAAAGAATAAAAACGTTTAATTTCACTATTTAACCCTAAAAACGAAGTGAAACCTGTGATCCCACGTCTTCTCCACAAGATGTCAGTACAACCTCAACAATTTTAACTCCGACACTGTTCGTGTTGTCCACTAGGGGAGCTACAACTTCCTGTGGCGTTCGGTTGACATCCTGTTGTTAGCCGCTTAGCTTAAAGTTAGCTTCGGCTAAACCCGGTTAAAATCAACGTTTCTGAACGAATTTTTTACACAAACGTGGCGTAGTTTTAGCGATTAGACCTCGAAGACTTAAACACCGTGTCAGAACACAGCTTTGCAGCGCTTTTCAGCTTTAAAAAGCTGATTTTATTTCCCTATGAAAACGAATTTTCACTTCCGGGTCACGTGACTGAAATCACCAATGAAAAGCAGCGCGGGGTTGAGAGGAAGTCACGTAGGCACGCATTCACCCTCCTCAGCAAATCAGAGCGCTCCACATCAGTAAATCAACCAACCACGAAGCGTTAGCAGCCATGTTAATTTAGCCTGAAACTTTTTCATCACTTATCGTCTTTTAAACCATCAAAATGCACTTTTTCTGTTAAAAATTGTAACGAATCAACTCCCTGAGCCGCACGGAGACGGCGCTCCGTGACAAAACATCTTTCTAGCTATTTAAACAACTCGTTCGAATTTTCCAAAACCGAGCCGGTCCACAGAACCGAACCTCCGTCCGTTCTGACCTCAGTTTAAACAGAACGCAGCGTTTCTCACAGCTCATCAGCTCTTAGTCACACGTAACAGGCGTACAATTTCAGCTTTTATAAAGACTTATGACACAATTTCAGCGTTCTGTGAGCTTCCAACGTTTCGCTTCAGCGGCGCAGCATGAGCTGCGGTTCAGCACAGCTGACAAACTGACACTTTTTAACATACATGCCAACACGTAAACTCAATGTTTACCCGGTTACAGTCCATTTATGAGCACGTAAACGGGCCACCAATTATGTAGATGAACAGATGCTCAGATATATTCATCATTTAACACGGAT
>NW_023627299.1:0-2597 GCF_014905685.2 Nematolebias whitei | reverse complement strand
TCACAATGTGTCCCGTATCTTTCACAATGTGTCCCGTTACTTTCACACTGTGTCCCGTTACTTTCACAATGTGTCCCGTTACTTTCACAATGTGTCCCGTTACTTTCACACTGTGTCCCGTTACTTTCATACTGTGTCCCGTTACTTTCACACTGTGTCACGTTATTTTCACACTGTGTCCCGTTACTTTCACACTGTGTCCCGTTACTTTCACACTGTGTCCCATTACTTTCACAGTGTCCCGTTATTTTCATTCTGTGTCCCGTTACTTTCACACTGTGTCCCGTTACTTTCACACTGTGTCTCGTTACTTTCACAATGTGTCCCGTTACTTTCACAGTGTCCCGTTACTTTCACACTGTGTCCCGTTACTTTCACACTGTGTCCCGTTACTTTCACACTGTGTCCCGTTACTTTCACACTGTGTCCCGTAACTTTCACACTGTGTCCCGTTACTTTCACACTGTGTCCCGTTACTTTCACAATGTGTCCCGTTACTTTCATACTGTGTCCCGTTACTTTCACAATGTGTCCCGTTACTTTCACACTGTGTCCCGTTACTTTCACAATGTGTCCCGTTACTTTCACACTGGGTCCCATTACTTTCATACTGTCTCGTTACTTTCACACTGTTTCTCGCTACTTTCACAATATGTCCTGTATCTTTCACAATGTGTCCCGTTACTTTCACAATGTGTCCCGTTACTTTCACACTGTTTCTCGCTACTTTCACAATGTGTCCCGTATCTTTCACAATGTGTCCCGTTACTTTCACAATGTGTCCCGTTACTTTCACAATGTGTCCCGTTACTTTCACACTGTGTCCCGTTACTTTCATACTGTGTCCCGTTACTTTCACACTGTGTCCCGTTATTTTCACACTGTGTCCCGTTACTTTCACACGGTGTCCCGTTACTTTGATACTGTGTCCCGTTACTTTCACACTGTGTCCCGTTATTTTCATTCTGTGTCCCGTTACTTTCACACTGTGTCCCGTATCTTTCACACTGTGTCTCGTTACTTTCACAATGTGTCTCGTTACTTTCACAGTGTCCCGTTACTTTCACAGTGTCCCGTTACTTTCACACTGTGTCCCGTTACTTTCACACTGTGTCCCGTTACTTTCACAATGTGTCCCGTTACTTTCACACTGTGTCCCGTTACTTTCACACTGTGTCCCGTTACTTTCACACTGTGTCCCGTTACTTTCACACTGTGTCCCACC
Source organism: Nematolebias whitei (assembly GCF_014905685.2). Classification (NCBI taxonomy): domain Eukaryota; kingdom Metazoa; phylum Chordata; class Actinopteri; order Cyprinodontiformes; family Rivulidae; genus Nematolebias; species Nematolebias whitei. The sequence goes on along the minus strand of NW_023627299.1, from coordinate 1,372 downwards.
TCCTCTTTCCTCGTGTTCCCTTTTCCTTATCTAACGAAAAAGGCAGCGCCTCTCATGATGCTGCAGCCTCAGGCACCCTGTCTAACCATGTTTGTGTTTCTTTGGACGGGCTGTACTGAAATGAAATTTCATTGTGATTTTGTGCAATGACAATAAAGGCTGATTCTGAAATAGGCTATAAATGTAAAAGTGTATCGTTTTATTGCTCAAGGTTAGCACGAGTACCCTAAATTAAATTCAGTAAAAGCATAAAAAAGTTTTTAAAAACTCTAAATAACCAAAAAACAAAATTTTGAAAATGTCTGATTCAAAATGAGGCATGTCGCTATTTTTGAAAAGCTTTATATGCAGCTGTTTGAAAGCTATTTTTATAGTCCTTGAGAGTTTTCACCCAGTTACACAGTATAGAGAAATCAAATTACTAACGTCATGTCAAAAATTTTACTCCTAAAGGGTTTTACTTTAAAAGCAAAAAAAGCTTCAGTGATTCTTTTTGAGTGAACTTCAGAAAATTAAGAAGGAGCTCCACAAAGACTCCAATAACTTGGTTTCTACTCACTCTGACTCATAAAAAGGACTATTATGAATTCTTCAGAGATTGGTTCCATATACTGGATCAAACCTAAACAAAGTTAAAAAATAAAAAAAGAAAAGCTTCATGTGTCATTTCTGTTTTCCTCCTCGTTCTTTTTTTATTTGTGTGAAGGGATTAATAAAAGAGTCGGAGAAGAAAGTGTTTCTTTCCCCCCACCAAGCTGCTGCCTGCCGTCTCATGAGCTGCGGAGCCACAGGCAACGCCAAAAACCTGCACATCCAACCACACAGAGGAAAGGTACAGGCTGTTTGCGCTGTTTCAAGTTGTTCTCAAGAAACACGAGGCTTTCTGGATGTTTCCTCTGATCTGTACCAGGCAGATTCAAGCCATGAGGTGCCTTGCAGGAGCGGAAACACACAGACTTTGCTGGATTTAGTTTTTAGGTGGTTAGGGTTGGATTCTTCATCTATTCTTTCTTTATTTTGGCATTGTGATATTTGTATTTTTGCAAAGGTAAGAAGGAACATTGATTCTGAAAACAAAAAAACTATAATGCTATACAATAGTCTCTTGCTACTTTCGCGGTTCGACACGCGGATTTTTAAATGTAAAATTAATTATTTAAAATTATTTAGCACCTGTGTGCAGCCCACAGCTTCTGCAGCTGATCAGCTGATCTCCGCTCTGCAGCAGAGGAGTGGGCGTGACTGAGTGTCAGAGAGCTGAAATCCTGATATTTTGTGCTCTTTTAGAGAGTAGAGTTTAGAAACATTGTTTAGAATATTAACACATATCTATATATCTATATCTATATATATCTATATCTATATATATATA
>NW_023627298.1:0-2597 GCF_014905685.2 Nematolebias whitei | reverse complement strand
ATATATATATATATATATGATTTGGAAAGACTTGCACGACAGCAAGCAGAGGTGGCGAGCAAACACATGTGGGGAGAAATGAAAAAATGGCAACCCGCAGACCAGCTGATTGTTAAAACTTGGAACATGCTTCCCGTCACATACCACACACTGCAGCGTGTGAGTATTGCTGTACTGACAATGGTTGGCTCTACGTATGCATGTGAGCAGTCTTTCTCAAATCTAAAGAACATTAAGACCAACCTACAATCACATTTAATGGATGGGAGTCTCAATGCCTGCATGAAGCTTAACCTCACAACCTCAACCAGACTACAAAGCCATCAGCAAAACCATGCAGCACCAGAAGTCGCATTAATGGTAAGAAGTACTTTATTCATCAACATTAGCAACAGCATAACAACGTTATTAAAAATAATTAACTTATTTTACTTTAAAAGTGTTGGTCTTACATAAAATGCACACATTTACTTGTATTTAATTGTAAACATATTGTATGGCTCTCACGGAATTACATTTTAAAATATGTGGCATTCATGCTCTCTCAGTTCCTGCTGTTATGGAATTGCGACCTGTCCATGGTGTCCCCCACCTCTCACACAGTGATGGCTGGACATAGGTACCAGCAACCCCCGCGACCCGAAAAGGAAGAAGCGGATAAAGATAATGGATGGCTGGATGGATGGAAAACATTCCGGAATTCTTGACTGATATTGAACCACTCTCTGACCTGGATGGCAAAGTGAATACACACATTGTCCCACACAATGACATAGACAGAATGCCCTGTCTGTTCTTGAGCCTACTGCTGATGCCCTAACACAATAACTCAAAGATCACTTACAAATGTCAGGCGGTGTTGAGTGTTATATGGCCCCAATGTGGCATGATGGGGGAGAACCCCATTATTACTGATGGCAGCACATAATGTCACATTGCTTAAGGTTGTGCTAAAAGGGTGACCATTTAAAAAAATGGGTTCAGGGCACTGAGAATTTGGTTCAGACAACAGAGTTTAGTGTGTTAGCATTTGAAAAAAAGTGTAAAAGCACTCACTGGGGGATATGACAGTGGGTGTTGGGCTATAGGTTTTGATTAGGAGAGCATTTAATGCTGTCATGAGTTTACCATGTGTTATTAGAGCAGCTTTGACTTAAACAGATGCTAAAAGTTTTCATCATGGAATGAACTCAAACCTTTAAAGTAAATGGTAAATGTACTTATATGGCACCTTACTATCTTATCAAGATACTCCAAGTACTTTACAACACAATCTGTGCCCTCATATACCTCCACACACACATTCATACAGCACTCTACTATATCCACACAAAGAATAATCAGAGCTTTTTGATCACATTCATACACCAATGGGACACACATTAGAGGCAATGAGGGGTTCAGTGTCTTGCCCAGGGACACTTCAGCATGTGACTGCTGGTGGAATCAAACCTTCCAACTCTCGCATTGGTGGGCGACTGCTCTAGCCTCTCAGCCACAGCTGCCCCAGAGGAGTTGGTGGTCTAAAGTATTCTGCTTTGGGATTTAAAGCCTCAAAGACCAACTTTACAGAACATAGGCAGTGTAAAGGCCATTGACTAATGTGGTTTTACTTCGAAAGAGGTCTTTTGCATTTACTAGTACTTTTATTTTGTAATTTACTGTATATTGGAAGCACCTTATTTTGAAGGACATGCATGTACGGTGTATAATTTTGTAGCTTGATGTAATCAAGACAATGGCTTTGGGAGAGAAAGGAGTGTGGTGCAAAGTTAAGGTTAAATAAAAGGGTCAAAATGTTTAGCACCAGTCACAAAGGGGGACCAAGGTAAATGTATGCCTAATGAAGTCATTAGTATAAGTACAGCACATGCTAATCAATGTCATTTGAGTAATATTGAAGATGATAGGACCTGTAATGGACTGGAGATCTGTCCAGTCCCCCGCTTCTTGCACAGTGATGGCTGGACACGGGTACCAGTGACCCCTGCGACCCGAACAGGAAGAAGTGGGTAAAGATAATGGATGGATGAAAATAATAGAATGACATTTTATTTTCTTGTACGTGTGTTTGCCACTATAGCTTTTATGTTGGTTGAAGAGTTGACATATGTTGGAAAAGGCTTTGAATAAATGAAATATTGTAACCATCAGAAAGGCTCCACTTTGTTCCACTGGGAACTACAGGCAGGTTTAAGTGGACATGACTTGTTATTGTGCAAACTGTAATATGAATCTTTACAAAAACAGAAAAAGAATCCACTGCAAATAGAACCCACAGGGGCCTCCTGGTGCCTTTCTCAGCACTCCCTGGGATTCAAATCAGTGGGCCACACAAGTCTTTACAGACCCTAAGCTTTCTGATTTTAACATTTAGAATAGAGAATGGTGTAACAGTGCAGGACTGAGTGTGTTGTTGGCAAAGATAGGATCTCTTCTCTGTCCTGGCATGCAGTTCACCTTTGAAAGCACTGATGTTGAGTGATAAGCTCTGATGGTCAGATCCAAAAAAGTTCAATCTGGTCCTCAACAAAAACAAAACAAAGCCCAAAAAAAAAAATCTAGAAACGTTTCGTCTCTCATCCAAGAGACTTCCT
>NW_023627297.1:0-2597 GCF_014905685.2 Nematolebias whitei | reverse complement strand
GACCGACATCACTACTCCTCATTCAGACAGAAGATCAAAATGCACAATTACTTTGTAAATAGACATTTAAAATGATTTCTAAGTCTAATGAGGTTTAAAAATCATTAATACTGTTTCACAGTTGATTTAAAAAGAGTGGTTCACTTCAACATTTAGAAATGGTATAAACTAAACACACTTTGATTATCAAGATATTCTAAAATAGTAATGATAATGTAAAAACGAAGAGTGTTCTTTCAATTGATTAATTCAGGATACAATTAAATAGTCTCTTGATGAGCTCATTTGTATTCATGGATTCAAATCAATGAAATAACAGTTCCTGTCCCATGAAGGTCTTCAGAGACAGGTTGTGGTCGGAGGCCTATTTCACTACAATGTTCACATCCTGGATAGAGAGGAACGATGGTTTGAGAGAGGAGTAAAGGAGGCCATCTTTGTGAAAAGAAATCGTCAATCATTAAACAGGGGTGGAGGCCTCCAGGTTCAACTGTCCCCCTCTTACAATGCTGTTATTGCTAGTATCACTCAGCCTCCTGTGAATAGTAAACAGCCATCAGTGTGCTAATGATCCATTGTTAGGCTAATGGTTCTTCTTGACCATGTGAGCAGCTGGTTTTGGTTTTCAGCAGCAAAATGTTGGTTACGTACTGTAACCCCAGATTCTATGAGTATAGGCGTAGCCCTTTAAGGCTGTCACTGATGGGTTTTATCCCGTCATGCAAAGCATCGTACTGAAAAAATTTAGTCCACACCCACCTGTTGTGTGGGCCCCACCCGGTCCGTATAAATTACGTTAAGAGTGGGTAATCGGCTACCAAATAGCTTTTTCTTCAGCCATTTAGGAGCCAGTGAGGCCCGACACTTAAAGGGCTACGCCTATACTCATAGAATCTGGGGTTACAGTACGTAACCAACGTTCTATTTTGTATAGGCTTTGCCCTTTATGGCTGTCGCTGGTGGGTTAAGGGCGAAGCAGATGTAGTCTCTGCCTCATTGGGTCCATTCGAACACCATAAGAAGCGCCCGCTTGCCCAAAAACATCTTGTCACTCAGCTCTCCATGTGCATAAATACACATTGCGTAACTACGCTCACCATGCAGAGACGCGCACTGCGTAATTTACGCGTTCCGAGTGCATGAACGCCCTGGAAAGGTTTTCAACAGAAAAGAGGAGAGGCTGAGAAAGGCTGTGAACAGAGCAGATCCACGGCTCTTCAATATGAACAGATTAATAATAAATGAACTGATTATTAATCAATGAACTGATTGATGACAGTAGTCATGAACTGATTAATAACCATAGAACAAGAACAACAGTCATAACCTGTGACTGATACCATCTCACACTGTAAATGCATGCAGTCAGATGTGAGTTTAAACGAGATTCCATGAAACAACAATATTTATTCTGTTAAGGCACTAAGGACAGAATTTGTCATGGAACGAGCCGTCACTTCACGTAAATAGAAGCGAATAAATGAACAGGATGTTGACCGCATGGTCGCAGTGCAAATATCCTGCATTGTCATACCATTATGCAAAGCAGTCGAAGATGAGATACCTCTGGTCGAGAGCGCCCTGAGGTTGTCAGGAGGCTCTAAATCTGATGCTCTGTAGGCTTCAGAAATGGCCTCACACAGCCAGTGTGACAGGTGCTGGGTGGATAACGGGCGACCTGCAGATGTGTCTCTATAGTGCACAAACAAATGTTGAGTCTGACACAATGCCGCCGTGCGTGTTACGTAACACGTCAACGCATGTACAGGACAGAGAAGATGGAAAGATGCTTCTTCTTCTGATTGCGGGGAGGAGGGAAAAAATCCCTCCAACGAAATCGCTCTTGATTTAAAGAGCTTGTGATGTTTTAGGCATAAAATGCTGGATTAGGCCTCAGATCAGCTGAGCTGCCATCAGCATAGTTCTGAGACATGACAGAGCGACAGAGAGGGCAGATAAATCACTCAGCCTCTTAGTGAATGCTAAAGCCAGCAGCAGGGCTGTTTTAAAAGACAAGAATTTAATTGGAAACTGATCTAGTAGCTCGAATGGAGCTTTGATCAGGGCTCGCAGGACCAGCGTTAAATCCCATCGTGGAGCAAGTGGGTGTGAAACAGGCCTGCATCTCTGTACACCTTTTAAAAAACGCTTCATCAGCAGATGATTAAAAGCTGTTCTGTCCCCGAAAACCTTCATGACAAGAAGAGATGGCTGCAGCGTACATTTTAATCGTGCTGAATGCCAGATTTATGTCCATCAGCTGCTACAGAAAGGACAGCACGCCACCTAGTGGACATGAGGTGGCCTGTACAACTTTTTCCGTACAGCAGCGCTGAAAAACTGTCCTCTTTGATGTGTACAGCGTTGTGGTGGATGCAGCACGTGAATCCTGAATTGTACGCACTACATCTTGAGAGAGACCCATCCTCTCTAAGCGGATCCGCTCAGTTGATTCTGGACCCAGCTTCTGTTTCCCATGGGAGCATCCATCCATCTTCACTGGGGGGGGCGGAGCCCCCCTCAGCCCAACTCAAACTGCAGTTGAGCCATCTCGTCGGGTTTGTTTGCCCATTTGAATTGTGACGTTTTATGGTCTG
>NW_023627296.1:0-2599 GCF_014905685.2 Nematolebias whitei | reverse complement strand
TCCAGGCTTCCACGCCGCAAGCAGTGCTCCCTTGGGCCCTGTGTTTTGGACGGCCTCCCGGCCGCCCCCCTGACCTGGCCCGGTCTGATGGACAGCCTCCCGGCCGCCCGCCGGAACAGTGTCTCTTAGGGACGGTCCCTTGACCGTCCATATTCCTTGTGATCCCTCGTGTCTCCTTGTTTTCTCTGGCTCCTAGTGTTTTGTTTTTCTCTAGCTCCTAGTGTTTTGTTTTTCTCTGGCTCCTAGTGTTTTGGTTTTCTCTGGCTCCTCGTGTTTTGTTTTTCTCTGGCTCCTCGTGTTTTGTTTTTCTCTGGCTCCTCGTGTTTTGCTTTCTCTGGCTCCTCGTGTCTTGTTTTTCTCCTTTTTGCTCCTCGTGTCTTGTTTTTCTCCTTTTTGCTCCTCGTGTCCTTTTTGCTCCTCGTGTCCTTTTTGCTCCTCGTGTCCTTTTTGCTCCTTGCTTTCTGGTTCCTCGTTCTCTTTGGCTCCTCGTGTCTCTTTCTTTGGAATTCCTCTTGTCCCTTTTTCTCCATGTCTCCTCGTGTCCTTTTCTCTAGCTCCTAGTGTGTTGTTTTTCTCTGGCTCCTGGTGTTTTGTTTTCTCTGGCTCCTCGTGTCTTGTTTTTCTCCTTGGCTCCTCGTGTCCTTTTTCTCCTCGTGTCCTTTTTCTCCTCGTGTCCTTTTGCTCCTCGTGTCCTTTTTCTCCTCGTGTCCTTTTTCTCCTCGTGTCCTCGTTTTCTGGCTCCTCGTGTCCTTCTCCTCGTTTTCTGGCTCCTCTTGTCCTCGCTCTCTGTGGTCCCTCGTGTCCTTTGGCTCCTCGTGTCCCTTCTCTGTGGTTCCTCGTGTCTTTTTTCTCCTCGTTGTCCTCATTCTCCTTGGCTTCTCGTGTCTTGTTTCTCTCCTTGGCTCCTCGTGTCCTGTTTTTCTCCTCGGCTCCTCGTGTCTCGTTCTTTGTGATCCCTCGTGTATTTTCTCTGGTCCCTCGTGTCCTTTCTCTGGTCCTCGTGTTTTCCTCGGGCCCTCCACCCTTGCAGTGCCACCCTCCACCCACCCTAGTCCTTCGGGAGGGGGGTCTTTTGGGGACGCCTGGAGGCGTCCTTGGGGGGGGGGTACTGTAAGGATGTTACTTTTCTGTGGCCCGTTGTGTCTGTTTCCCTCGTGCTCCTCATTAGTTCCATGGTTGCCACCTGTGTCTCGTCCCAGCTGTTTGTCATCATGTCTCGTCTTCTCCTTGTATTTAAGTCTCCCTATTCTGTCTTGTCCTTTGTCGGGTCGCCTTTGTTGGGTGTGCTTCCTTGAGTCTCCTGAGTCTCTCCTTTTCTCCCTGGGTCCTCGAGTTCCTCGTGTCTCCCGAGTTCCCCGTGCCTCCCTCCTTGTTTATGTAAGTTTTGCTGCCCCGTCAGCATATTTATTTTGTACTTTTCATTCATCATTAAAGACTTATTTTTGTATATCTGCCGAGTTGAGTCCCTGTTCTGCACTCTGGGTTCGCTGCTAACCGCAAATCCTAACAGTATGTATGTATATGTAGTGAACTAAGCCTCAGGTCAAATCTGGCCCTGAGGGCCTTCCTGGGACAAGAACTGTCATTTCATTGATTTGAATCCAGAAACACAAAATCAAGTCCATCCAGAGACTTTCTAAGTGTGTCCTGCACTGATCAATTGAAAGAACACTCTCTTTTTTATTATCATTACTATTTTACAAATGTCTTGATAATCAAGGTGTGTTTAGTTCAAACCATTTTAAATGTTGAAGTGAACTACTCATTTTAAATCAACTGTGAAACAGTATAAATGATTTTTAATCCTCATTCAAAGTAGAAATCTAGTTAATGTCTGTTACAGAGTAATTATTCATTTTCTTGAACTTCTGTCTGAAATGAGGTTGTAAGTCGGTCAAAAGTCGGAGACAAACGCAAACAAGTTTGTTGGAACCAACTGTCATGTTTTTAAATCCTCTCAGACGTAAATAGAGAAGCTGGCACCTGTTTCCTTCCAACTCGCCTAAACATTTCTCTTGTCTGTCTCAAAAACATTTTCTGTCTGTTCCAAAACATTTTTCTGACTTCTAGTGACCTCTTACGTCACAAAAACACACCCCTGATTAGCTCTTTCAGCCAATCAGGACTTCCCAAATGAACCGGAAACAGAACTCTTTAAATGTCGACACTTCCTAGTTCCAACCAGAGCGCGGTGGGAGAGCAGTTCAGTTCGGAGGGCAGAACCGAACAGAAAAGTTGCTGGAGAGAACAGGAGGTTCCAGACATGATCCGAAGTTCTTCCGAGTCTCGTGGGAATTATGGAATCTTCCACATCTGAGTGGAACTCTGACGGACTTGCTCCTCATGTGAGTCCACCAGTGGGGTGAACGTGTGTCGAACGAAGTACCGTCACTACTTCAGACGATTCACAGCTGTTCCTACGGAGACGCTTGAAAGGTGGCGTTAAATGGAACTCCGTACCAGTGGAGACATCTTCTACAGGTAAAGAGTCGATTTCCACCACCTGTGTTCCTGTGGTGAAGCTGGGTTCTGATGTAGAGTGCCGTTCTGAGACAGACACATATTCCCTCATCCATCTTTCCTCTCCATTTAAACTTCA
>NW_023627295.1:0-2599 GCF_014905685.2 Nematolebias whitei | reverse complement strand
TTTGAGTATTCTATTAATCAAGTGGAATGGATTCATTCACGAAGAAATAAAGAGACATTCACATTACTGTAGCAGAAACATTGACATCCCTGAATCTTCAGCTTTTTTTCCCCTTCATGTGGGAACAGTTAAAACTCTGACACAGTCTGCTCTGATCATTAAATCTTCCTGTTTTTATTTTTTATAGCTTAGATTGTGCTTAGGACGGAGTCAGTCTGCAGTGAGTGACTCTTCGGTTGTTTCAGGATGGAAATCTTAATATCGGTGAAAATTCCCTTGAAGTTTTGAGAGTTAGCTGAGAGAGAAAACGCAAGTGAAACAAATGAATAAGACGATCAGAGAGCATGATGCTTTGGGGGTTAGTTGTATATAATGCCAAATATGGCGGCTGTTGCCATGGCGATGTTTTAATAAAGGGCTTGAATAAGTGGAAAGAGAAAGGTGAAAGTTTCCATAAAATCTAAAAAGTAAATATTAAGTATTTAACATGAAAACTGCAGGTTAGCTGGACTAAGACAAATCAGTTAATTAAAAATAATAAAGCAAAGTACAAAAAAAACATATATATTAAAGTTGCATAAAGTGTAAAAACTCATTGATTTCTTTCAGTGAGAGGAAAACTGCACCGGTCTGAAAGTTGTTGATTGTGAAAACTTTCAGACATTTTTGTTGCAATTTTTTAAATCAAATTTTTGTTAACAAGCCCATAAACATATGTTGAATGAAGTATTGCTGTAGTAAAGGACAGAAACATACTGCTGAGGTGTGTTTTTTTACAGAGAACCTGTTCTTAAAGCAGATCTAGTTCTCTCACTGACGCCCTCTTGTGGACACAGTGTGTATATGTCCAATCTATCCCATTGAAACTCACTGCTCACCTAAAAACAAGTTTTTTCTTAAAAAAAAAAAATCAACTTAATCAAATTTTAGTTGTAATATACACATAACAAAAAATTCTAATAATCCATAAAACTAACAAGTCTGTTTTAAAATGTATTTAATCTACTTTTTAACAACTAAATGTTTGATTTGTTCCTTAAGTTCACATTTCTGACAGTTTGAAATGAATGGTTTTTTTTTGCAGTAAAGACTTGAAATAAGCACAAAGAGCTCATTATTTACCTTTATTGTCATATAATGTGTAATTAATCCAGAGTCTTGTACGTCATATTTGCATCCTCTCAGTATTAAAACTCGCTGATATCAATCTGCACTCCGTCAGGTGAGGGAGTTCATCGGTAATGTACACCCAGAGGTGTTCCTTTGAAGACGTCTTGCCCTGGAAACCACAAACACACTGGATTTGAGTTTTTTTTTTAATTATTATTCTGTGCATGCGGATCGACACGCACATTTGCAATCACTGGACTCGTGCACGCTTTGTCATGGGTTTCCTCACCTGTTGCACGTGACCCAGATCCCAGGTGGATCTTGTTGGGGAGGTGAGGGCTGTTTTAGTCTAAACATCCGAACATAGCAGAGATGTGTTCCTGTGGTGGAGATAACAGCAGAGAGTCCTGCAGCGAGGACAGAACGCTCCGTAAACAAGCACCTTCTGATGGACTTTCTTTCAACTTTTCCTCTTTCGTCTGTATTTTTTACAAACTGTTTTACAGCTGATTCTGTTTACTGTCTGTACTTGAGAGCAGTGATCATCAGAAGCGTCACTTCAGGAAATAGCACCAACTAATCCAGGAGCACAAATGTCAAACAGCAAAGATGGAATGTGTTTTAGAAGAATCAAAAACATCTGTTTTCATATCATCCATCCATTCAGCCATCCATCCATCCATCCATACATACATACATACATACATCCATACATCCATCCATCCATACATACATACATACATACATACATACATACATACATACATACGTACGTACGTCCGCCCATCTATCCATACATACATACATACATACATACATACATACATACATCCATACATCCATACATACATACATACATACATACGTACATACGTACGTACGTCCGCCCATCTATCCATACATACATACATACGTACATACATACATACATGCATGCATCCGTCCGTCCGTCCGTCCATCCGTCCGTCTGTCCGTCCGTACGTCCGCCCATCTATCCATACATACACACGATCCATCCATCCATTCAGCTATTCATCTGTCCGTCCGTCCATCTATCCATCCATCCATACATACATCCATTTATTCATACATACATAGATCCATCCATCCATTCAGCCATTCATCCATCCATCCGTCCGTCCGTCCATCCATACATGCATACATACATATCTCCATCCATATGTCCATCCATCCGTTCATCCATCCATCCATCTGTCCATCATCCATCCATCTGTCCACCCAACCATCCATCCATCCATCCATCCATCCATCCATGCACCCGTCAGTCTGTCCATCCATCCATCCATCCATTATCTTTACCCGCTTCTTTCTTTTCGGGTCATGAGGGTCACTGGTGTCCATATCCAGCCATCATTGTGCGAGAGGCGGGGGACACCCCGGATAGGTCTCCAGTCCATCACAGGGACCCATAGAGACAAATAAGACAAACAACCATTCACTCTCTCACTCACACCTAGAGACAATTTAG
>NW_023627294.1:0-2599 GCF_014905685.2 Nematolebias whitei | reverse complement strand
TTACCTGCTGTTCGAAAACCTGCTCTTTTCCACTGTGGTAATTGTACATGAATTACACCATACGCATATGCTGAGTCTGTGTACACTGTAACCTCTTTTCCTTTGCTCAATTTCAAAGCCTCAACGACTGCCTGAATTTCAGCTTTTTGAGCTGACTGATGACCTTCTAGCTGCCCTGAGCTCAGTACCTCGTACTCAACACCATTCTGCTGTACCACAGCAAATCCTGATCTCAAAGACCCATCCTCACACCTGAAGCAGCAACCATCTGTGTAAAGTACATTTGAATGTGGTATGAGTTCAGTCTGTAAATCAGGTCTAATGCGTTCCTCCATGTACACTTTTTGTACACAATCATGTGCTTGTGTTGTTTGCATACCATCTGCCATGTTTATGCCTTCATGCAGGAACAATAAATTCGGTTCTGATAGGATGTTGCTCATGCGTCTTTGCTTTAAGGATGTCATTGTAAAGATCTCAGAATTAACATAAGCTACTATTTTGTGTGTCGTTAGTATGTGTAGTGGGTGTCCCATGACAATGTGTGCTATTTTTGAAACAATCCTTGCAAGACCTGCTGCTGCCTGTGTACATGTTGGATGACGCTTCTCAGTACCATCCAACATCACACTTGCGTACATCAACACCTGTCTACCACCCCCCTTTTTCTGAAACAGAACACCATTAACAGTGTTTTCTGCTTCAGAAACGTCAAGAAAAAACGGGGCTGAGTAATCAGGCAGAGCCAAATCAGCTGCTCTGGACAAGAGTTGCTTCAAATTAATAAACACATGTTCTGCATCTGTGTTCCACACAAGTTTTGCTTTAAGGTTTCTGTTACCTTGATCTTTTACCATCTGTCTGAGTGGAGTGGTGAGTTCACTATAATCAGGTATATAGTGTCTGCTGTACCCAGTTAAACCTAAAAAGGATAACATGTCTTGTACAGTGGTGGGTTTTGGATGATGTAGTATAGACGCCCTGTGTTCTGGTGATAGTGTTGTACCTTTAGCAGAGACCAACCTACCGAGGAAAGAGACCTGTGTACGAACTGCTTGAAGTTTAGATTTACTAACTTTAAAACCTGCATCATGCAGGTGAAGCAGGACAGCCTGAGTGGCTGTAAGACAGTCATGTACTGTTTCAGAGGCTATCAACAAATCATCAACATATTGAACCAAAGTGGTGCCTCTGGGGAGTGGAAGCTGTACAAGAATGTTCTTTAAAACATGATTGAAAATGCCTGGCGATAATGCAAAACCCTGAGGCAAGCGAGTGTATCTATACTGACAACCGTTAAATGTGAATGAGAAAATGTCACGCAGGTCCTCTGATAAGAGCAGGCAATAAAAGGCGTTAGCCAAATCAATGCAGGTCATCCACTTCTGGTTTGGTGTCAGTTGGGTCAGTGCAACATAGGGATTTGGTACTGGTGACGTAGGTGTCTTAAGTATGGCATTGATCGACCTAAGATCATGTACCATTCTGTACTTTCCAGTCCCCGCCTTCTCAACAGGTAGAATGGGAGTATTCCAGTCTGAATGTGAGTGTTCGAGGACCCCTGCTTTCAGCAACCCTTGGACCGTGTCAGTCAAACCTTGTTCAGCCTCAGGTCTATGAGAATACTGATACAACCATATAGGTTTGTTGTGGGTCAGTTCAAAAGAGATTGGGAGGCATTTAACATGACCTACATCCTCAGGTCCCTGAGACCAGAGAGATGCAGGAAGTGTGTCTAACATCTGAGGAACATCTGAATGGTCAGTTTTTTCTCTGCCATGGTCTCTGGAGATCACCTCATGTTCTAGCTTACCTACATCATGAACAGCTAAGTCAATGCTATAACAGTCGGTTGATGACGAGTAAGCGAGCTGAGGTATTTGTGTTGGGACCCAATCAGTGGCAGAGACAGCAGCTTTCACCATTGGGCCCAAGTCTTTAGCCTGATGTGTGGGAGCTAAAGCTAACGAGACGTGTGGGATCGCTTCAGACGACATCATGTACCACTCCAGTTGAGATGGTGTGAGGTTGACGTGAGAAGCTACGCCTTGTGGACCAACTATGAGCCGGTCTGATATTAATGGCCACTCAGTGTCCTGCAAGTGCTGAGCAAAATGCTCCCTGTAACAATCGTCAGAATCACGGTCATAAAAAAGAGTTACATGTAAAGGATCTAGAGGTGGGACATAGGGACGCAGAGCATCAAGCCAAGGCTTCCACATCAAGTAAGCAGAGTATAGTCCTGTGTGTTCAGGTGTCTCTGGGCGCAGCAACGCCCAGTAAATGTCAGCTACTTCCTCATGTATCGGCTGTACCAAGCACTGTGATGACAAAGAGGAGGAAGAAGCAGAACAAGTCCAGGTCACACCACTTGGTAAAGTAACACGTAAACCAGTTTGTTCACACATTATTGTTGCACCAAGTTTCTTTAACAAGTCTCTTCCAAGCAGGTTGACAGGTACACGTGTGGACAGAACAAATGGATGTGTCACTGTTTGAAGTCCTGCTGTTACTACGAGAGGTTCAGTTAGAGACAGTTTTTGTTGCACCCCAGCGAAACCGATCACAGACACCGTGTCCGCACTGGCATGTTCATCAA
>NW_023627293.1:0-2600 GCF_014905685.2 Nematolebias whitei | reverse complement strand
CTAGTTTCAGCTTTCAGCTATTGTTTTGCTGGATTTAGCTTTTAGCTGCCGTTTTGCTGGATTCAGCTTTTAGCAGCTGTTTTGCTGGATTCAGCTTTTAGCTGCGGTTTTGCTGGATTCAGCTTTTAGCTGCGGTTTTGCTGCATTCAGCTTTTAGCTGCCGTTTTGCTGCATTCAGCTTTTAGCTATTGTTTTTGCTAGGTTCAGCTTTTAGCTGCCGTTTTGCTGGATTTAGCTTTTAGCTGCCGTTTTCACTGGATTCAGCTTTTAGCTATTGTTTTCGCTGGATTCAGCTTTTAGCTGCCGTTTTTGCTGGATTTAAATGTTAGCTGCTGTTTTTCTGGATTCAGCTTTTAGCTACTTTTTCCTGGTTTTAGCTTGAATTCTGTTTTGAGTTTTAGCTACCAATTTGCTCATTTGAGCTTTGAGTTTCTGTTCCGCCAGTATCAGTTTTTGATTATTTAAGCTCATTAGCTTTTATCTTATTTTAGCTTTTATTTACTTATTTTTAATTATGTATTGATAATTTTATCAATTACGTTTCAGCTTCTTGAAGAAACTTCAGCACATTGACGCATCACTTGTCCTGAAAATGCTCATTTTTCTGGTCCACGTGTCTCTTAGTTACATCTACACACCGGAGCATCAGATGCTATGACTCCAGGTGCATCCCAGAATAGACGGTGCAGGGTGGAGGATACATTTGAATGACTGGGGAGGGTATGGGTGCAGCAGGAGGGTGGGGGCGGGCATGTAAACATGACAGGATGACGCAAGCTATCAAGTACAAGGTTAGCTGCTCGGTGAAACAACGAGAGGCAGAGAATGGCTGAGTTTCTCTTTTTTCCGAAGGTCACAGCAGTGAGGGGGGGCTTCAGCTGAAGTGAAGGGCGCTTGAGCTGTAAAAGTGGTAATTTGATGTGACACTAGAGCAAACACCAAACCTGGGGGTGTTCTGATTGGGCCAAGCATCCCAACATTGCACAGAGGAAATATATTGACTGAGCTTGTCATTGTCATGAGCTGCCTGTCCCAGCATCTGATACGAGGCCGGGCCTGTGTGTTCACCAAACGTTTTACTCTGCTGAGCAAATATTACCCTGCCATTCTATCAGACGTCAACAAAATGTCCTAACAGAAGATAAATCAGCTTCTGTGAAATAAAAAATGTGTTGAGATACTTTAAAGGTTAAATGGATCAAAATGTTGTCTTTCAGAGACCAATCTGTGTCAAAATTGGCCCAATTTTTGTTTTTGCTGAAAAAAAACAAACAACTTGCCAAATATTGAACCTAACTGTCAATTTTCTGCCAATAAAAACAGTTACCGTATTTTCTGGCGTATAAGTCACAAGTTTTTGCATAGATTTGTCAGTCCTGCGACTCATACGTTTTTTTTTTTTCCATATTCGTAACGCAATTTTTGACTGACGTTTTAAATTTAGAAGAATTCAACAGCGAGTCCTCTGCTTCACTCAGCTGGAGCAGTTGGAGGAACGCTGGAGAGCTCGCAGCTCTGGCCACGATGGATGGATGGATGGATGGATGGCACCACACCGTCCAGGTGAAATGAAGCTGTTTTGACCATTAAATAAATGCATAATAAATGTGACTTATACGCCAAAACAACTTATATTTGTTTTTTCCTCTTCATGATGCTTTTTTTGACTGATGCGACTTAAATGCTGGAAAATACGGTAAATACGAAACAGACTTCTGCACATAAACACAAGGACTTTATGTAAAAAATAAAATAAAAACTAACCCAGCTAACGTTTTACCTCCGCTGCAGTGGGAGTTATTTCTCAGAAGTATTGTGTTTGTTGTTCCAGGAATGAAAGCTCTTCTGACTGCACGTCTTGATGTCCTCAGATGGTGCCGGTGAGAGCGCTGCATGTCAGAATGTGTGTGTGCAGATAGCTTTGCTCGCAGTCAGTCACCAGGAATGTGCAGAGCATCTTAAAACGTCTGACTCACTTGTCTTTTCGGCGTGCAACACACAATCGACTCTGTCGAACCTCGATGACATTTTTCAGATGGTTCAACGTGCTGAGGTTCTCTGAGGAGCTACGGTGACTCTGATTAGGGACTGAACTCTGTTGGACAACTGGGTTTCATTTTTCTGCTTAATAAAACCACACATGCCAGAGTTTTAATATAAAATAAAATAACTTCAGTTGAAATGCATTAGGACTGGTTTAACTGGAGTTTAGGACTGGTTTAAATGGAGTTTAGGACTGGTTTAACTGGAGTAGATCTCTTGGATAACCAACCTAACAATAATACTGAGTAGAGTTCATTCAGTCATTTTATTGATGTTTTACTCTGAGCTGCACAGATGTCTTCACGTGTGCAGGCAAAGATTCTAGTTTATAACTTTGTGGTGAGGTTGAGTACTACATGTTATACTACATGTATGTTAATAAGACCAAAGAATAAAAAACAAGTGTCCTGGATCAAAGCAGCTGAGATGAATGTCCTCAGTTTGGCAGCTGGACTCAGAGATCTGGAGCTCTGAGAGTGGAGACACTGCTTCACTGCATCCAGAGAAACCGGCTGAAGAGCTGATTAGAAGCTTCCTGGGTGGTTCTCGTTGGAAGT
>NW_023627292.1:0-2600 GCF_014905685.2 Nematolebias whitei | reverse complement strand
TTTTTTTTTCTTTGTACATATTCAAAAAATACTAAACTAAACTAAAATAATTTTTTGAAATCCTTATCACAGCAGCCAGCCACAAACACAAAATGACAAAGTGCATCATGAAATCAGAACCAAGTGACAATCTAATGCATATTGTAAAAAAAAAAAAGTTGAATTTTATTTTAAACATCTGTGCAACAAAGGTAAAGATTGTTGCATCCAAGACGCACAGAGCTGCAGTTTTACAGGACTTTGTTTGTGTTCGTTTTAACTCAGAATGACTCTGCAAACCCAACCAGCCGAACCTCTCACAGAGAAGCAGAAAGTCATTTTTGATGTTGGTTTTCTTTCGTTAAGCTGCAGCTCAGCTTCCTGTGAAGAAGCAGAGGCCTGCCTGCTGCATCACTGCAGCTTTCCTCCACACAAACACAGCACCATCAGCCACAACTGTGAGGTAATGTTTTTAAATTTCGTGTGAACATTCGACAGCTGGCTTTACATCCTCCCTTTTCTGTCAGTTCAGCTGCACCCCCTCTGTGCCCCCCTCCTACCCTGGGGGCATCGCCCTTCCACAGCGCTGAACTGAGAGGAAATAGGACAGGAGGAGGAGCCGCATGTGTGTTCGTGAGCCAGTGGCTGCATGTGGCGAGGAGGGACATCGCTGCTGCAGAGTGCTGGGATGGTGTGGGGGCGGGGGGGGTATCAGTGCTCATCTAGGAACAATGTGAACATAAAGCAGGCAGGAGGCAGATGCTTTGAGGACAAGGAGCGGCTGAGAGACAGACGGCAGCCGAAGATAAGGCGCGAGTGACGGGCATTCCTCCCGCTCCTCCACGAGCAGCCACATCTTAACGCAGGCTAATCCCTCTATCGGCCTCTTACCTCACCTGGGCCTGTCTCGCCAGCGGCAGCACTGTGACAAAATGGAAGACTGCACTTAAAGATACACTCCGTACTTCAGCCTGGCCCGAGCAGCAGCTGAGCGTCAGGTCAGCGCCGTCACGGCACCGCCTACTGACACAGCTCCTGCTGACTTCTTCCTGCTGAGCTCTGATGACTGATTCATACAGAGAAAGCAATTACTGGCCTCAGTCTCATGAACAGATGTGCATGCAGCTGCACGTTATAGTGTAATCTGCAGCGACACGACCCACCGGTAGTCAAGGCAGCGGCCTAATGTTTACCTTCTTTGTTTTGTTTGTTTGCATTTAGACTCACGGCCAGTGTTAGTTAGTTCCATGGTGATGTTCAGAAGCTAAGCTTCACACATGCTGAAGCTTAGATTCACATCATTTAAAGGTTAAGGTTAGACATCTGGTCAAACCCAAAGTTAACTAGGTAATTAAAATCTGGTTTGAACCTTGAAGATAATCAGCTAACCTAAAGTCTGGAGTTAACCTGAAGTTAACTTCTTCTTCCCGCTGTTCCCTAAGTCATCATCCTCTCTGTTCTCACTAAAGTTGACAAGTTAACTAAAGTCTGGTTTAAACCTGAAGGTTCTCAAGTAAACCCCAGTTTAAATTTTAATTTCCATGCTGCTGATCTCATGCTGCTGATCTCATGCTGCTGTGCTAACTTGTACTCATCTGCTCACACAGACTCATGTTCGTGCTGCTGTTCGGCGTATTGTTTTTGTACTAGTATTTAGTGTATTCTTAGTTTTATCATATTTCTTGGTTCATATCTTAGATCTTATTAATGATTTTCTTTTACATTTTATTGTTGGATGTAACTGGGACCCCGTGTACACGGTTTTGTTCCAACGATAACGGTGGAACGATAATAAGGAAAACATTGACCTCAACCTAATTTGACAAGCTAACCGACTAACTTTGATTTAAACTTGAAAGGATCAGTTAACTCAAGCCTGGTTTAAGCCTGAAGGAAAACTGTTGACTGGTTAAGTGTAAAGTTATCCAGCTAAGTAAAATTTAGTTTAAGCCTAAAGTTAACCAAGAAACTTAACCTACAATAATCGTGTTCACTGAAGTCTGTTTTGAGTTAACCAGTGAATGGATGTCTATTTTAAAACAGAAGTTAATGATTAACAGAAATCTAAACCTGAAGTTAACATAAGTCTGGTTTAAAGCTCAAGTTAATGGTTTAAACCTGAAGTTACCCAGTTAACCCAAGTCTGTTTTAAACTTGAAATGATCAGTTAACTAAAGTGTTCGAACCGAGAGCAAAGCTGTAAACTCAAATTTAGTCCAAATTTTAAGTTAACCAGCTCAGGTTTAAACCAGGCGTTAACCAGTTAAGTTAGATACAGTGCAACGCCACTGGCTTTGTTCATGTGGTACACGTGGTGGAATGAAATTATGTACACAGGGTCCCAGTTACATCCAACAATAAAATGTAGAAGAAAAACAGTAATAAGATCTAAGATATGAACTAAGAAAAACATCAACTAAACATACGCTAAAAATGTATTTGCTTGTGACTAGACAATTCCCAGGGATGCATCGCCCTTAAAACTTCTGACTCTTTTGAAACGATCAGAACAGTTGTTACTTTTTGCAGGTGAATTTACACCACTTGGAAAGACCAACACAAGCAAAATGTTAAATTCACTCATGACATAAAACAAAATGACCATGAAACTTTTCTCCAAC
>NW_023627291.1:0-2601 GCF_014905685.2 Nematolebias whitei | reverse complement strand
TGTCTTCTTCAAAAGTCGATAAAACAGAGCCCCGCCGATGCCAAAAAGCAGAGTCCCTGCTATCATAAATCCAAATATGTAAACGTCTTCAACATCCTCTTGAGACAAAACTGGAATGCACATCAACTGCCACACTCCCCACGAATCCATGACGTACGTGAGTCTCAGCTGGACACGCCGGTTCCCCAGGACCTTGTCGTTTTGATGAAAAAATCTTATCAATAGAGTTGAACGCCCATGATACCAAATCCTTAATCTTCTTAATTTATGTTCAGGAGATGAGACCCAGACACTTCAGACACACAGAGAGCAGAGCAGGAAGAAGGAAAATGGGGGAGGAGAAACAGAAGCTGCCACCTCAATGAGAGCCTGGGAGGAAAAAAAAACAAACAAAAAAAACATCTACATCTACAGAGAGATATAAGTCATCCAATAGAGAAAGCCATATATTTTTTTTCCAGTTATTTTAGATTTATAGCCATTTTTTTTTTATTGACAGGGGCTTCACCCATGTCTTTGCAGTGTGGATACAGAGGGGTGAACACCTCCTGCTCTGAATGCAGCTGGGAGGACTCAAACACCTGTGAGGCCTTTGGGACTGAGAGTAGCCCACGGCATCACCCACTGCTCGTCGAGAAGAGTAAGAAAAATACATTTTTTTCATGTCAAAGTCTTCAAAAGTCTCATGGACACTAAAATAATATTTGTCATTAGTTGCTTTATTGAAAAAGAGTCATTAGAGGGGTTTGAGTACTTGCTAAATATAGCAGTGCAGCTGCTAAGTTGGCAGTACTGCGAAACAAAATAAAACCTGTTTTTTATGTGTGTGCACCAGTCAGGGGAAATAAATAAGGTTATCAGCATGTTCACTTGCTGCCTATTGTCATAACTACGTACAGTACAACTTTCTTTAAGTATGTTTTTCAGCCTGTTAGCTGGTGTGTTCACATGTGAAGAATATTTGGGCTCCAATTAGTTTATGTAAAGAAATCGATCAAATTGACAGCAAGAAATGCACAGGCTGTTAATCACATCCCTCCACACCAATCTATGGATGGACACATGGATGAGTAGAAATCGATGTCATGGCTCAACCATCCTCCCGGCTCATAATTCCATAGCAGAAGAAAGATCAAAAATATTGACTCGTCCATCAGCCCTCCCATTTTCTGGAGGCTGCAGGTAGAAAACTCGTTCCTGTTTGTCATTTAAACACACCTAAAGATCATTTACAGTGATGGTAGGGTTTCATCAAAAATACAAGATGGTGAACATTAGTTTAAGGTTACATTGCAAATAATGAATGTTCTAATAGTTTGTTTAACGTAAAAGTGAAACTTGATAAATGTCAACGAGGCAGCAATCAACTATTTATTTTTCTGACACAACAAAACACCAGACTCCATATGATTCATACTAAAAATCAGCAAGGTGTTGATTACGTTTTCAGCATTGTTGCCATAAACACATTTGATTAGGAGTCTATTGTAAATACTGTGCAATAATAATAATAAAAACTAAACAATGAGGAATCAAAATGGGACAGTCATGATGAGCTCCAAGGGAAAAAAAAAAAGTTTTCTGATCTGGTTTTACTGCAGAGAAATGTTTAGAAATTTGCTTCTGACCATGCTTTTCATAAGGACAGCCATTTCCCATCTTTCAAAATCAGAATCAGTCTTTATTGTCATTGCATGGAAGCACAGTGAAATTTCATTTCAGCACAGCCAAACAACCAAACAACATAGACATGGGAAGACAGGGTGTCTGAGGCTGCAGCCTCATGAGAGGCGCTGCCTTTTCTCGTTAGATAAGGAAAAGGGAACACGAGGGAAAGAAGAGGTAAAAAAAAAAAAATCATATTTCACATTGTATCCTTAACAGGACACAGTGTGAGGTTACAAAAAACCTCAGCACAAAATAAGCAATGCACAAATGACACAGTAAGATGTATGTGGAGTGAGTGAGGGTTGAAGGGGGTGGATCCCACCACAGGCCACCCAGGAGAGTGTTGCAACCACCTGACACCTCGGGGAATGGAGGGAGGCCAGCGAAGGCAGTGAGTTGAGGGGATTGTGATGAGCGAATGAGTGCATGTGTGTATTTGTATGTAAATCTGTGAACACTGTTCCAGACAGGTCCATAGATGTCTTTGGGGAAGAGAATGGTTAATTGGGGCAGAGCATCTTGTTCACATAACATCCATCAATTTGAAATAGTCAGCTTCCAAGGCCGACACGGGAGAGCCAGATTCAGATGACAACAGTTGTTTTGGGTCAGGTCGACTCTGTTGATTTCGTCTGCCTTACAGTTCCACTGGTACTTCTCAATGGCAACTCCAAACAGCCAAACTTTGTGGTCAGTTCCGCCGAGCTGAGATTGTAACTTCTCTAAGGTCAATTCCTTCCCACCAGCGAGATTCAGGAGCCACAGGTAGCCTGCAATTCTCAGCAGAAATCACATCCAGCTTACGGCTCAGCTCACACAGCATTTGAGTCTGAATGTTCACAGCACGGCACATTCCTTCATGCCAGACAGCTTTACAATTACCAGAACAGCTGCCGACGGTTTTCATATTTGTCGATATGCCAGATAACCATC
>NW_023627290.1:0-2602 GCF_014905685.2 Nematolebias whitei | reverse complement strand
TTAAGTACCATAATCTACATTGATCTCACAACGCTTAAGCCGAACCTACTCGAACAATTCTATTCGGGGGGATAGCTAATTCTTTTTGATAAGTCTCGCCATAGACTTCCAAAACATTTATGGGGAAACCAAACACCCAATCTCAAGTCGTTCGTCTAAAAGACAACAGACATTTGAACCAAACTATATTTTGCCATGTAAAGCTAACTTAAACCAAGTTAGAAATGGAAAAATAGTTTGGAACCCTTTTCTATAGGTATAAACCCCTGTAGTTACCCCTTTTCAGCATGCTCCACCCCTTAACTGGTAGTTGTAGCTGTTCCCAACCATAATAGCTTACACACCAGGTGCATATAGTTTAAGGCCTTATGTAAAATCCCCTTCATAAGCCCACCTTAAACCACATAATTGCATGACACATTGAACCAGAACGGCACAGGCTGGACGTCGCCCAGAGACGACCTTCGCTGGAGGCGACCTGCAATCCTGACGTTGGTCTCCGCTCTTCATCCAGTGGCCGCATCTTCAGTTCAATCCAAGGGTACCCCTCTGTATGCTGATTAATCAACACTTCCAATTGTTGTGGATTTACCGTTGTGGATTATATGACTTTTTCCAATGGATTACAGACTCTGTTTTCAAGGGGTTAAAGCATTGCTACAATGGAATTATCGAGACGATATGGAATTATAATCAACACAATGGAATTACCGAGAACATTGTGGAATTACCTTGACTTTGTTTTCCTTGCTGGATTACTTTTGACTTTTGTTTTCCTTGCTGGATTACTCTTGACTCTGGTTTCTTTGCTGGATTACAACAAGCTTCAAGGACAATCGAAGGCGTAAGTTCATAGTTGGAATTCATCCCCATAGACAGGTGATGATTTCCAAAGGGGGGACTGTAGTGAACTTAACCTGATGTCAAGACTAAGCCTAAGGTCAAAACTCTTGACCTTAAGAACCTTGTGGGACAGGAACTGTCATTTCATTGATTTGAATCCAGAAATACAGGTTCACCCATCCTGAGACTTTCTTTCTTGAAAATTCAAGTGGAAGAACACTCTGTTCTATTATCATTACTATTTTACAAATGTTGATAATCAAAGTGCCTTAGTTCAAACCATTTTAGATGTTGCAGTGAACTAATCAATTTTATTAACTGTGTAATGATTTTTAATTCTCATGCAAAGTTAGAACTCATGTTAAAGCTGTTACAGAGTAATTATGCATCTTCTGATTTCTGTCTTTGAATGAGCAAGTGTGCGTTCCAGGGTCAGGAGTCGAAGCAGACATGCGTTGGAACAACTGTCTTGTTTATATCCTCTCAGACGTCAACAGGGGGGTTTTGGCACCTGTTTCTAAAACTCGCCAAAACAAAACTCTCTATGTCTGAGAACATTTCTGATCTGTTCCATAACAATTCTTGCTGTCTTCTAACCTCTTACGTCACAAAACACACCCCGTCTGGTCGGTTCTGACCAATGGGAAGACTCCCGAATGAACCGGGAAAAGAGCTCTTTAAAATGTCGGTACTTCCTGGTCTACACAGTTCTGTTCAGTTCTGTGGGTCAGTTCTGTTCGGTTCTGTGAGAGTTGGGATGAGTTCAGTTCTGCGCGGAGAAGCCCAGTTCTGTTGGTTGGAGAAGTTCGGCGGCGCGGACAGTTCTGATATGTCCTAGCGCTGTGCAGTAGCTGTGGGAGCCGGGAAGACCCTGACATGACCACAGAGCTCTTCCGAGTTTCATGGGATTATAACATTTTCCACTGAGGTGAGCTTGTGTCGGACAGAATCTCGCCGCTACTCCGGACGAGTAACAGCATCTTACGGAGACGCTGAAGGGTGCGTTAAACGGAATCTCGCCTGAGACATCTCCAGGTAAAAGAGTCGATTTCACCACCTAAGTGTACTGTAAGGAAGAAGCTGAAGAAAGCCCGGAGAGTGCCGTTCTGTTTAACACTCTCCCTCAAACACCATCTTTCTCCCCTTTAAACTTCCTTCCCATCTTTAAACTCTTCTCTCAAGTAGAAATTCTTCTAGATATTTTAGAAATGTCTGTGTAAAGTGCTCATCCACCGCCGTGTGGATAAAAAGATCATAATTGTACAGTTTTCATAAATGTCTGTGGTGAAGCAACGGAAAAATCATGGCCGTATGATTTTTCCTGATTGATTGCTTATGTTGTTATTTTCATAATTTGCCAAATTACTGTAAATGTTTGATGTTAAACTTTGATTCTGTAAATAAATGACCGCATTCATTTTGATGGGTCAAAGATAAATGACGTCTCACGTTTGCATTTCCTTAAATTCAATGCACGTTTTATTCAGTCCAGAAAAATGAAGAATCCGTGTTAATTGATGAATATATCTGAGCATCTGTTCATCTACAATTCAGAAATGATTTTTCTTTTGAAATGGTCATAAATTTTGTTTCAGTTGTGTTATTGACAAGATGAAAAGATTAAACAACAATGTAAAATTAGAACATTTATTTAAAACAATAATTTTTGGTTCTTTACTTGTTCAAATCTTTGTTTGCATCATTTTATATTTATACCAAAAAACAGGAACAAATATAGGAGTGCATAAAATTCTGCAAC
>NW_023627289.1:0-2602 GCF_014905685.2 Nematolebias whitei | reverse complement strand
GAGGGATGACTCATGCCAAATTTGGTGCAAATCTGTCATTCAAGTTGAAAGTTATAACGTTTGGAAATTTATGGCGTGAAGCTCAACTTTGAGGCCTGGCCACGCCCCTTTAACAAAACGAAACCGAAAGCTTTTGATAACTTTTACTCTCCAATGTCTTAAGGGCCTAATAACCAAGTTTTAAGTCAATCCTTCAAAATCCCTAGGAGGAGTTCGTTAAAATTCGCCGTTAAAAACGCCCAAAAATTAACCTTTGACCCAAAATGGCCGACTTCCTGTTGGTTTTGGACCGGAGCGCCAAGAGACTTTTTCATAGGTCCTGAGAAGATACACATGTTCACCGAGTTTCAGATTTATCGGTCGAAAAATGGCTCGGGGCTGAGGTTTTAAAATATTCTAGGGGGCGCTAGAGAGGCTATTGCGCAATCATCATGGTTTCCTGTTCAAGGGGCGGGCAATGATCGATCATAGTGATTTTCATGAACCTCGGATCAAATCTGTGGAATTCAGAGCCAAACGTATTGTAACGGCGTCACTTCTGACTTCGCCACGCCGCCACGCCCACATCCTCCAGGGGAAACGCTTTGCGCTTCAAAGCAAGTCAGACCAACTTGTTATCTGCCTTCTAACACAGGATCATCCTGATTGGGTCAAGAGTGTCAGGGAGGGAGCATTCCAAGCAAAAAAAGTCACTTCCTGTTCTGAGGGGGCGGGGCTTTGATGACGTCAAAATTTGACCTCAGTGTATCGTCGGGCATGGGACAGGGATGACTCGTGCCAAATTTGGTACGATTCTGTTTTTCAACGTGAAAGTTATAACGTTTCGAAATTTATGGCGTGAAGCTCAACTTTGAGGCCTGGCCCCGCCCCCTCAACATGCGTAAATTTGCACCGTTTTGATAACTTTAGGTCCCCCATGCCTACTGAGCAAAATGGCGAAAGTTTGAAACCGATTGAGCGAAATCCCTAGGAGGAGTTCGTTCAAATTCGCCGTGTACGAAAAGTGAAAAACGGTCAAAATTGACCCTTTGACCCAAAATGGCCGACTTCCTGTTGGGTTTAAGGCATACCTCCAAGAGACTTTTTTTCTTGATTCAGTGGGTTCTACATATGTACCAAATTTCAGCTCTCTAGGACTTACCAGTTTTCATATCTCACGTTAGGGGGCGCTGTGGAGCAGTTTGGCCACGCCCACTTTTGGTTCCATTAAATACCTCGCATTTCTCGCGGGGGACAATTTTGGGTAAAATATGGTGAGTTTTGGGATATGTTAAGGCCTCCAAAAATGCGATCTTGGGCGGAAAAAAATAATAATAATAAGAAACAGCACAATTACAATAGGCCTTCGCAGCGCTTTGCTGCTCGGGCCTAATAAACGACACAATTACAATAGGCCTTCGCAGCGCTTTGCTGCTCGGGCCTAATTATGTTTCCGAGGTAAGAGGGCTCTCTTGTTGAGAAAATTTGACCAATTGCGTTGAGAGACCAGCTGAACAAATCCATGGTTTACAGTTCGGAAGGTAAGCAAAAAGGGGCTCTGAAAAAGGTTCACAGGACAAAGAGCAAAGCAGAGACGGAGAGAGGGAAGAAGAGCGACAGTCTTCGAGGGCAAGTCAGAAAAGTAAAAAAAAAAATAGATATTTTTTTTTGTAAAGAAAGAAAAAACTATTAGCTAGGTTAAAAATAATGCTAAATCTTAGCACACTAACTGAAAAAGGTTCAGTTAAAGAAAATGTTAGTGATCGGAATAAAAAGGCACAGAAATATGTCAGGGTTGAAAATAAAATAAACTAAATATTCATTTTTACACCCTTCAGCAACTTCTCAATTTTCTGCTTGTTCTGAACACAATGTTCTCTCAGAGAAGTGGCCATTTTTGCAAAATTGTAAGTGATTCATTTTAACAAGTATGGATGTTTTAAAAATTGTAAAAGAATGAGCCAATCCCTCTGCTGTTTTCAAGTTGCCGGGCGACCAAATCAATCCATTTTAAACCCGTTTTGTTTACACAAAAATCGTTGTTTTTGTAAATGATTCGTCTAAAAGGGCACAGAGGCTGTTAGAAATTCACCGAGGTCTTCAGTCGACCATGGCTGCGTTTTACCAAGCGGCTTTGCAAATTCACATCAGTCTAGTCTGACAACAATATTTTTTATCTGACATGTTGACAGCAGGCTGTCAGGGCTTCAGAACACCACTCACTGAAAAAGAAAAACGTTTCCTGACTGATTATTGAGCGCAGATAATTATAAAATACTGAAAAAAATGAGCAGAAAGCGACTGAACTCTTATAAGCAGATGAGTGAATTTTATTTCAGCTTGAAAAAAGAGATATAGTCAAATCAATTAAATGTTTTTTTTCTTTTTATTACATGAGATAATTTACTTGCTCTTTTTAAGATTCACAGAAGGTAACGGTTAATTGACATTTTATGAAATAAAATTAAATGAAGGCCTCCAAGAAGAAATTTATAACAAACAAAAACATCCTTTTGGGAGTTGTTTTGTTAGTATAAAGAGAAAATTTAAAGTGTTGTGTTGAACATGATTTTTTTCTGCTTGAGCTAAATAAAAGTGACAGAATACGGATAGTAACAGTGAA
>NW_023627288.1:0-2602 GCF_014905685.2 Nematolebias whitei | reverse complement strand
ACATTTAAGAAAAAGATCAAAACTGAATTGTTAAAAAAGTATATATTTTTTCATTTCATTTAGCCTTTATTTATCCAGGTTAGTCTCATTGAGCCACGAGAACTCATTTTCAAGAGAGACCTGTTTAGGGAGCACATGGTGGGGGTTAAGGGCCTTGCTCATGGGCCCAGAGTGGGGCGAATGAGGGTGGGGGCAAGTGTGGGTGCTTCACCTAACCCACCCACAATTTTGATGTTGTCGGGGCCGGGGCGTGAACCGGCGATCTTCGGATCACAAGCCCACCTCTCTAACCTCTGCGCCACCACTCCCCAAATGAAGTAGCTTAGTGTGTATTTTGTATTAGAATTAGAAAATTTAGAAAGTTATTCATTTTGTTCTGCTACTTGAAAATTATTATGATTGAAATAATTGTTTGAAAAAAGGGGCAGATATAATAAGATTTTTTCTTCTTTCTGCTGCCTTTCATTTTAAATCTTTTGTATCTTTTTTATATTGTTATGGAATTGTTTTGTACTTTTTTAAAATGAATAAACTTTATACCATACCATACATTAGAAAACACAGCAAGTGCTAAAACTAAGCCGGTTTCCCAGATATTGAGCTAACTTGGCATGGTAGTAGCTGAGGGCCATTCACAACATGTGTATCGATGGTATTCAGTGCACCAGAGCGCTGAGGTCTTATAATGTTGAGGAGGTGAGTTTGAGCCCAGGTTGCATAAGGAAAGGCACTCTGTCAAATATTTAATACAAGTTCACATACTGTACCAACCCCTGAAGAAGGGAGCAGCCAAAATAAAAACATTATTTGGTCAAGATTTTTACCTAAAAGTTTGGTAAAAACTGTTCATCACTGCCTGTCTTTTAGCAAAACATCATGAACTACTGGTTGAATTTTATTATAACAAACAGAAAGTTATAATGGAATCATCTAGAACTGATGCACTTTTCCATCCATCCATCCATCCATCCATTATTTTTACCCGCTTCTTCCTTTTCAAGTCACTGGAGTCACTGGTGTCCATGTCCAGCAGTCAATGTGTGAGAGGTGGGGGACACCCTGGACAGGTCTCCAGTCCATTACAGGGACACATAGAGACAAACGAGACAAACAACTATTCACTCTCTCACTCACACCTAGGGACAATTTAGAGTCACCCATCAGCCTAACATGCATGTTTTTGTTCTGTGAGAGGAAACTGGAGTACCCGGAGAAAACCCACACATGCACGGAGAGAACATGCAAACACCATCAATAAAGGCCCCCTGGCTGGGATTCGATCTGGCGGCCTTCTCACTGAGAGGCAACAGCTCTACCAACTGAACCACCGTGCTTGAATTACTTTTCCAGTCTTTCTATTTAAAGACAAACCCCACAGCCAATTGAAACTTTCCATCACAAACATGGGTATAACTCAGTCATTCTTACAGATATTGAGCAAACAATTTGGTGTGCTAGCAACTGAGAGTCATATACAACATCTTATGATATTGCTTGAGATTATGCGTAATGTCATTTCTAAGGTTTGACGGATATGGCTAAATCCCTGTCATTTTTTTATGCAAGATGTTCTTTGTAAAATCTCTGTCATAAGAGGCGGTCAGTGATATGCATCCCTTCAGGAAATGCTCGGCTTTTGATTGTCTGTATTCTTTTTGTGTTTCTTAAATTTTCTGTATTTTTTATCCACCAGCAGTCACATGCTGAAGTGTCCCCGGGGAAGACACTGAACCCCTCATAGCCTCTGATGTGTGTCCCATCAGTGTTTGAATGTGATCTAAAACACTGATTAGTCTCATTAGAATGATTTGCTCAATTAGCTTTGTAGAGATCTAGTAGAGTGCTGTATGAAGGGGTAAATGAGGACACAGATTGTAGTGTAAAGCGCTTTGAGTATCTTGAAATAAGCTAGAAAGGCGCTATATAAGTACAGTCCATTTACCATTTACCATTTATCTCTTCAAAATAACTTCATGTATTTGTTCAGTATGCTTTTAAATGCCACATGACACCAACCTGCATCCCAGTCTGTGCTGCACCCTCATATGCAGGCACCTGTGGTTTTGCAATGGTGCACTAAAGTAATGTTACTTGCCTTATTAACCAGTTATGTGACATATAAGAGTAAAATTGAAATTATTCCTAATTGTTTTTTTCTTAATCAAATTTTGTCATTGTATTGCCAATTGTCTGTTTTGTGTCAAACCTTTGTTCCAAAAGTCCAGTGTGTAGAGTGCCCTTTCTTCTCCGCTCCCTGGATTTTATCAGTCACAGGATTTGTTAGTGAATTAGGTAAATTGATCTAATTGAACTGGCTAAGGTTAGTACAGATTTAGCCAGTAACTAACCAGCAATCTTCACAATCTTCACATGTAATACATGTCTCTGTGTCACCAGGATCTGTGTGGGGCTACAACCTGTGATACACTGGGAATGGCTGATGTTGGTACTGTGTGTGACCCAAAGAGAAGTTGTTCTGTCATTGAAGATGATGGCTTACCCTCTGCTTTTACAACAGCTCATGAGCTTGGTAAGACAGGGACTGAATACTCACATTATGCATTGCAGCTGGGTGCTAAGATATTTGCCGCAGAGCATAGGC
>NW_023627287.1:826-2602 GCF_014905685.2 Nematolebias whitei | reverse complement strand
CTCCTCACAAGCTGTCAGGCGCTCCTGTGATGTCTGACATTTCCTTTGTAAATTCAGCCATTGTTGGAGTATCATCGCCTTGTCTGCCTTGCAATCCTCCAGCTCCTTTAATGCGATCTGCAACTGTGCTTGTAGCACATCGTTATCTGCACACGCGGCTCGGTACGCTTGTTCTTTATCCCTAATCCTCTCCTCATGTGATTGAGCCTGTTCTGACAGCTCAGTCTTTAAGAGATCCCTATCAGTCTGAAATTGTTGTTTCTGCAAATCCGATTCATTCATCAATTCGTCACACCTCTCCTTTTCAGATTGATATCCGCTGAACAACACGTCATTTTGTTCCACCTGATGGTCCAATTCCGCTTTCAGAAGCAGAGAAATTTTTGCTAACCGTTCACGGCTCGATTTCGTGTCCTCTGACACTTTAGCTGATTTTGCCAACTTCTGCAGTTCCTCATCTCGTTGATTATCATCAAGGCCTTCTAATTGCCCCAATTGAGTACCAATAAGTGGATTTGTTAAAATATACAAAGCCGACTGGACGGCATCTCTGGATTGCAAGGGGTCAGTGTTTACCTCTTCGTCCTCCATTATCTGCTATTTAGAAATTAAATAGGAGATGTAAATGTTTAGGTGGTAAAATAAAATCAGAAGAGTTTCTCACTACTGATGTATTTACTCTTATTTAGTGATTTATCAATTAAACGTGCCTTATCTTTTTAGCAAGTGAGTAAACTTTTTCCAGTTTTTGTGAATATCTGTAACTGTTTCTATTTCTAAAAAGTTTGCTTTAATTTTTATTTTGTACCTTTTCCTTAAGGAATTATCAGTGAATAAAAATGTGTTCGGTAAATGCTCTTTGCATAAATACCTTTATAACTTTTAAAATGCAAGATAACAGTGATTATTCAACTTTGAGGAACGTTTATTAACTCAAAAATGCCTTTTAAAAGAAAATACGTTTAATTTCACTAAAATAACCTAAAAAGCGAAGTGAAAACCTGTAATCTCACGTTTATCCAGAAGGTGTCAGTACAACCTTATTAATTTTAACTCTGACACTGTTAGTGTTGTCCAGTAGGGGAGCTATAACTTCCTGTGGCGTCCGGTCGTTAGCTGTTAGCTCAAAATTAGCATCGGCTAGACACGGTTAAAACCAACATTTCTGAACGGATGTTTTACACAAGCGTGGCAAAATTTTAGCAATTAGACTTCGAAGAACCTAAACAGCGTTTCAGAACACAGCTTTAAAGCGCTTTTTAGCTTTAAAAAGCAGATTTTATTTCCCTATGAAAACGAGTTTCATTTCCGGGTCACGTGACTGAAATCACCAATGACAAAGCAGCAGGTGTGAGAGGAAGTGACGTAGCCACGTCAGTCAATTTCTCAGCAAATCAGAGTGCTCCACAGCAGCAAATCAACCAACCACGAAGCGTTAGCAGCCACCAGCATGTTAGACTAGCCTGAAACCATTTCGTCAACTTATCGTCTTTTAAACTGTCAAAATGCACTTTTTCTGTTAATAATTGTAACGTTTAACTCTCTGAGCTACACGGAGTCGGCGCTCCGTGGCACAATGTCTTTTAAACCGTTTAAAACAACTCGTTCGAACTTTTTCCAGAACCGAGCCGGACCACAACCGGACCTCCGTCCGTTTGGACCAGTTTAAACAGAAAACAGCGTTTCCACAGCTCATCAGCTTTTAGTTACACATAACAGGCGTACAATTTCAGCTTTCACAAGACATATGACACTATTTCAGCTTCCTGTGAGCTT
>NW_023627287.1:0-726 GCF_014905685.2 Nematolebias whitei | reverse complement strand
ACGCTGTTTTCTGTTTAAACTGGTCCAAACGGACGGAGGTCCGGTTGGACCAGTTTAAACAGAAAACAGCGTTTCCACAGCTCATCAGCTTTTAGTTACACATAACAGGCGTACAATTTCAGCTTTCACAAGACATATGACACTATTTCAGCTTCCTGTGAGCTTCCTGAGCTTCACAGACCAACACGCTAAAACATGCAGCGTTTTGACTTCAAAGCGGCGCAGCTGTTTAAGCTGCGTTTCAGCACAGCAGAAAAACAGTTATTTTTCATGCCAACACGTAAAATTCAATTTTTACACGAATATACAGTCATTTATGAGCACGTAACGGGCCACCAGAATGTAGATGAACAGATGCTCAGATATATTCATCAATTAACACGGATTCCTCATTTTTCTGAACTGAATAAAACGTGCATTGAATTTAATGAAATGCAAACGTGAGACGTCATTTATATTTGACCCATCAAAATGAATGTGATCATTTATTTACAGAATCAAAGTTTAACATCAAACATTTACATTAATTTGGCAAATTATGAAAACAACAACATAAGCAATCAATCAGGAAAAATCATACGGCCATGATTTTTCCGTTGCTTCACCACAGACATTTATGAAAACTGTACAATTATGATCTTTTACCCACACGGATGTGGATGAGCACTTTACACATACATTTCTAAATATCTGGAAGAATTTCTACTTGAGAGAGGAGTTTAAAGA
>NW_023627286.1:0-2603 GCF_014905685.2 Nematolebias whitei | reverse complement strand
CCCTTGTGAAAGAGATCTCAACGGGCTCTACCTGGTAAAATAAAGGTGATTGATTGATTGATTGATTGATTGATACAGTATTGACTCCAGCCCAGGGGCCCCCATCCTGACTCCAGCCCAGGGGCCCCCATCCTCCTAAATCCGGCCCTGCCTGCTGGTCAAAACAGCTGGTCCACAGGCTTCTGGACAGTGGTGGCTGGTGGAGTTTTCTCCAGGGGTGGGAGGGGCGTTATCATTTTAATGCAGCTAATAGTTAACGCCAACATTTATTTTAACGTGCGTTAATACCGTTAGGTTTCGTTTTCCTCCTTAATTTCTCTCCTCAGCATCTATGAACACACACACACACAGCTCTCTGGCCGGGGGCTGGCTGTCCAGCTTGAGAGCGAGACAGGGTCCGCCTCAACAAGGATTACATCCAATCACATTGAAGCTCGCGTTGTCTTGACCAATTACTAACAGGAAGCCGGTAGATAGCTGAAGGTCTGGTTCCAGTGTTGCCAGGTGTACGATAATTATCGTATTTGTACGACAATTTTGCCCGATCAATAATCAATCAATCAATCAAACTTTATTTATAGAGCCCTTTCCAGCAGCCAAAAGGTGCACAAAGTGCTGCACAGTACAGAAGTTAAAAACAAACAAGAATAAAAAAAATCAGTCAGTTAAAAACAATTACAATTAAAACATAGCAAAATTGTCAAAGACCTACTAGGTAATAAAAGCCTGCCTGAATAAAAAGGTTTTAAGATTAGATTTAAAATGCTCCATGTCAGTGATGGAGCGCAAGTCCTGAGGTTGCTGGTTCCAGAGTCTGGGTGCGACAACCGAAAAGGCCCGGTCACCCCCATCGTTTGTAGTTGGACTTTGGGACAGAGAGTAGAAATGTATTAGAAGATCTCAGTGTTCTCCTATATTCACGGACAGCTACAAGATTAGTCAAATATAGTGGGGCAAGACCATTGAGAGCTTTAAAAGTGAATAATAAAATTTTAAATTTAATTCTAAAATCGACTGGAAGCCAGTGGAGGGAAAATAAAACGGGTGATGTGCTCACGTCTGGAGGTGTTGGTTAAAAGTCGAGCTGCAGCATTTTGGACCAATTGCAGGCGTCTAATGGAGGATTGGGAGATTCCTGCATATAGGGAATTGCAGTAGTCGAGCCTTGAAGTTATAAAAGCATGGATGGCCTTTTCCAAGTCAGAACGATTTAAAAAAGGCTTGACTTTGGATAAAAGACGTAACTGATAAAAACAGGCCTTGACTACAGAGGATATTTGTTTATCAAACTTTAAGTTCTTATCAAATGTCACTCCCAAGTTTTTAACTGTGGATCTGAACTTGGATGTCAGAGCACCAAAGTTACAGGGAGCATCATCACCAAAGAAGATGCATTCTGTCTTTCCTTCGTTTAAAAACAAAAAATTAAGATGAAGCCACTGTTTAATGTCGGCAATACAATCAGCGAAAGGTGTGAGAAGGTTACTGTTTTTAGGTTCCATTGGTAAATAAATTTGTACATCATCAGCATGGCAGTGAAAAGAAAAATTATGTTTGGCTATCACTGATCCAAGGGGCAGCATGTACAATGAGAAGAGGACAGGACCAAGAATAGAACCCTGTGGCACACCACAAGAGAGAGGGGCAGTGGAGGAAGACAGATGACAGAGAACGTTCTGTTGGTCAAATAAGCAGTGAACCACTTGAGAGCTGTACCAGAAATTCCAACGTAATGTTGGAGACGAGACAACAGGACAGCATGGTCCACTGTGTCCAACGCAGCTGTAAGGTCCAGCATCCCGATGGATATAAAAATAATTTAAATTAGCTATATAAATAATTTAAATAAAAATATATATATTGTATTTGAGGCTGGCAGCTCTAAAAGCCTGACTAGTTTTTAGTGGAAGAAATATTTAAAACTAGCATTTTTAAGCGGTTAAATCAGAAGGTTGAGTTTCCCCGTGAAGAATATGCATAAATAAAAAAAGGTAAAGGTTTATTCATTCAACCTTTATTTATACAGGTTAGTTCCCCACTGAGCCCCGATGACTCATTTACAAGAGAGACCTGTTTCAGTTTAAAACCGTCTTATTCAAATAAGATAATAATGTCTGTAGTTACAGAAAACAAAGTGACGTTTTTGAGCTGCACCTGGGACTCCTGAAAAATACAAAATAAAGATAAATTCATTGTCAAATAATTATTAGATTAATAATCATCTTATTAGATGATTGTGGGTTTGTGTTTGCAAGAATCTTTTTATTTTCTTTCTAAAATAAACTAAAAACATTTTTGCCCCGGCGAATAGCTTTGGTTTCATATTTGATATGTTCATGTTTATGTTACTTTAATTGAACTTTACTTTAATTGCTAGGACAGCGCTGCTGTTAAAAAGTGCCTTTTTTAAAATGTATTGAACATTTTTTTAATATAAAACAGTACTTTAAAAATGTTCTAAACATCTTTAAGTCATAATTTAATTTTGCGCATACTAATGAGATTACCGGTAATCGTGATGAATCACAAAAATATTTGAGATTAATTGTGATAAAAATTTTAAATCTTTGTCCACTAATATACAGAATATATATATATATATA
>NW_023627285.1:0-2603 GCF_014905685.2 Nematolebias whitei | reverse complement strand
CTCTGGTGCCCGGTTCTGGGCGGGGGCCTTCGGCTCGCTGGTGGGTTGTGGGTTCATGGGCTGGGGGGGTTGGGTGTTTGGGGGCGTGACCAGTGGCCCCTAAGAGGGGGTAGTTTGACCCAGCCTAGGTGTCTAAGTGCTATGTGTTTTGAGAGATGTCCGAATGAGGGGTGGGTGTAGTATTTCTTCTGGGGTGGGGATGGGGTGGATGTCCTTGGGGGCGGCCCGGGACTGTGCATGGCCGGCTGGCTGGCCCCTTTCCTGTGGTGGGGGCTCGCTCCCGGTGCTTCCTAGCACTGTCGGCGGTTGGGCGGGCGCTCTTGGCCGGGTCGTCCTGGTGGGGTTTGGCTCCATCTGGTGGCGGGCTGACTGCAGGTTGTGGGGGTCCTGGCGGCCCTTGGGTGTGTAGGCTGCTGGTACAGCTTCTGACGACCCTCGGGGCTCTGTCCCTCTCTGGTCTGGAGCTCAGCGGGCCTGGCGGTCGGTCCAGATGGAGAGGTGTCTTGGCCTCAATCCCTGGGTGGACCTTGGGGGGCTGGGGGGGGGGGCTGTTGGGTCAGTGGGGGAGCTGACCCCCTGTGGGAGCATTTGCTCTCACAGTTATTTCTCCCCATCCCTCACCATGCACCTCCACCCTCTTCATTTCAATTCCATACATTTAGGGTTGTTTGGGCTCGGGTGTGCTGCAACAATTTTACATCTTTGTTGACCATAGCCACCTGGGACTCAATTTTACTGTACACCTTAGACATTCATTCATAACATCCTCATGACATTCATATATAGGAACTTGAGGTGGGCACATGGCTATGGGTGGTGGGATGACCTTACTCTCACCCCCTGTGCCTGTGCTCACTTACAACGGTTGCATTTAGACACTAGGGTTTGGATAGAGTTGGGGTGGAGGGGAAACTGGCACCATGCCAGCCTTTGCTCCTTCTTCTTTTCTTTTTAATGGCACTATACAACAACACACATCAACAGCACATCTAGGGGCGGGGGTGTATGTGTATTTTTATTTTTTCCTCCTCTTCCTACCCACCTAGTTCCCTGACTGCCATTCCGGGGGTGGGGTCCGGGAAAAGGGCAGGCCGTCGGGTGTTGACCAGGACTGTGTGGGGGTTCAGGGTCTAGAGGGTTGCCGTGGGCGGTGCTGGCGCTGTGCTCTCCCTGGGGTTGTTTGGACCCCCTGAGCTTGGCTCTTGGGTGCCATGGTTGGCCCGCTGGCCAGGGTGGCTGCCAGGGCCTGGCGGGCGGTCGGCTGGGGGTGCGTGCTTGGTTGTTGGCGGTGTGTGGGGGTGGTCGGTGGCGTGTCCTCTTCATGGTGGGGGGGTGTCCTGTCGGCGGGGTATGGCCTGGGCCGGGTCTGGGGTATTGGCTCTTCTCCGCTCAAGAATGAATGGGTTTACCTCCTGGGTTTGGGCATGGGCTGCCCCCTGTAGAGGGCGGGTACATGTCTTGGACCTGGGGGGTATAGAGTGCGTATCAGGAATAAGAATGAAATGTATCATTATTGTATGTCTTTGAGTGAGTGAATGTGAGACACAATCACACAATCCCAACCTCAATCTGTGTATGAATGGGTATTTGTTAGGCCGAGACTCGGACTGCCCCCTCTTTGAGACAACTGGGGGTGCTTGGCATCGCGCCCCTATCGTGCGGCCCCCTGGTGGGGTGTGCCCTTGCCTGCCGGCGCGCTTGGGGCCCTTGGTATTGGGGGCTGGGCGCGTGTCGGCTCGGCCTGGTGTCTGCCTGGTGGGGCTCGGGTCCTCTGGCCCTGTCGGGCCTTGGCCTGGGTGGTGTGAGTCCTCGGTGCCCGGGCCTCGGTGCCTGGACCTGGACCTACATCGGTGCGGCGGGTGCCGACGGAGGCCTATGAGTTTGTCGCTGTTGGCCCCGGGGGGTCACTGTATGTGGTTGCTGGTGGGGATCTTCCGGTTCTCCCCTGTGGTCCGTTCTGGGGGGTGGGTGAGTGGTTCGTCCTGTGTGGGTGGCTTTGGGGGCTCCGCGGTCGGGGTCCCTCCTGGGGTCTTGGGCTCTGGTCCCCCCTTTTTCGTCTGCCTCTGGTCTTGGGGGTCGGGTCTCTGCTGCTTCACAGTTACTAATAAATGTTCTATTAGAGAAGCCTTATACACTTATGCATGCTCACAACCACACACAAATAGAAGCAGGGATGCTTATGTAGGCTTTATGTAGATATATAGATATGTATGTGAGTGTATGTATGTATGTATGTATGTATGTATGTATGTATGTATGTATGTATGTATGTATGTATGTATGTATATATATATATATATATATATATATAGGCGTAGGTATGGGTATATATATTTATGGAAACTTACTGCAAAGCCATGAATATTTTAAGTTCTTTATACATATGTATTTTGTTGCTGTGTTTTGTCATGTTCTTTGCAGGTGAACAGACAGTGGCCGGGTGTTTTGACGTGTGCTCTCTTTGTGTACATTTCTTATATTTTGGAGTCTTACTTTGTCTTTTCTTTCTTTCTATTCTATTAAAAAAATAAATAAAAAATAAAATAAATAAACAACAACACCTACACTAGATAGTCACTATAATAAATATTTCATAATAATGG
>NW_023627284.1:0-2604 GCF_014905685.2 Nematolebias whitei | reverse complement strand
AAGAATTAAGCACACAAATATATTTTATTTCACAACAATTCCCTCTTTGGACCTAAATACCTTAGGTCCACACAGAGAAATAAAATCATAAAGTCAACCCCATCATTCAACTTAACATTAAAGGAGATAAAATTGAAACAGAAATAATCATGTCACTTAACTGCTTGAAGAGGACCTGCTTTGGTATTATTAGCAGCCAATGGAAACACTTCACCAAGAGTAATACAATTGTCATTTTTCTGCATCCTGGTCAAGATTAACATGCATTCAAAACCCCAAACTTCCTCTTATGCCTATCAATAGTACAGTCTGACCTTCCAGGAATAACACAAGCATATTCTAGGAGAAAGATCAAAGTCACCATACTCACAGTAACTATCCAACTTCCAGAATGACCTTTCTATCTGGCCACCACATGTTTGTCAACCTCTTCTCTTACACAACCCTTTTTACTTAAAATACAAAACAAAAGCTGTAACAAAAATACGCAAAAATATACTAATTGGATAAAAATGTGTATTAAAAATATAAAAATAAGATGTGTACTAGTAAAAATTATTTAAAAATGAAGAATTTTAAAATTTAAAATCTAAATACAATGTAATATCAAATGTCAAGTGAGCCTATAAATGTAAATGTAGACTAATAATATGAACGAAAGCTCATAATATCTATTCTGGCCTCACAAGACTTCAATTCTCTCTTCAGCAGCAAGGTAGTTGTCTCCTTTGAACGCACAAAGAGAAAGTTCAAATTATAGTTATTCAAGAGCAAATTTCAATAAAATTGTTATCAAAAATGTTTCAAAAACAGTACTAATGTAAATATCAATAAAAATGTTGAAAAAAGATTAAAAAGATAAAAAAAAAATATATTAAAAATTGTATGTCAATAAAATGTTAGTACATTTGAAATGTGCCACACGTACGCAGGGGTATTCCCCTGGGGTGCTCAGAGATATTGACTCCACCTAATTCTCTGAGTGTTCTTCATGAAGTGTGAGACTCTAAGATGTCGTGTTTTTGTCGTATCTAGGTGTCTGTACTAAATGTGGATTTTCCAGCACCCAGTGACCCCACTCAAACAAAGTCCTTCAGGGCCCGCACGCAACTTTACCAGGCTGCTTCGGTCTACAAGACATGAATGTCCAGTTTTACGACTTTAGATGGTTTCTGCCAGCTCCCTCGCTCTTCCTGGCTCTGAGGCAGGCGCACACTGGCTCCAATGATACCACGTTTCTCCTTTTCCTCTCAACCGGACTGCATGAGAGGTTCTCTCTGCCACCTGAAATGGACCTGTCCACCTGGGCTCCTGCCACTTCCTTTTAACTACCCTCAGCAACACCCACTCAGCTGTGGGCAAGACAGAGTCCTTGGGCAGACCCTGTTTTCTCGTGCACCTGCTGCTTACTCCAGTTTTCCCTTCTCCACCATCTAAAACATTTGCATTCAGTGCATCTACCTAAAATAAGCAAAGTTAAACATAATAACACAATAACAATACACAATACATCATAATAAATTATTTCCTATACTGGCTCCCTCCTCAAGCCTGTGGGAGGAACTTCATTTTACGCATGCGCAGAAAACATCAAAGTGCAACTTAAAAGCTTTAAACAACTGATATATAACTCTTCCCTCCAGGGACCTGTTCCTGAGAGGAAACAAGGAAAGAATCATATCTACTGAGCCTGTCGCTCAGCAGTAAACATGTGATTTAAATACTTTGTTCATGACACCTTTTAATATCTGAATTACCCTATTTTAAGTCAAGTCCAGTCAAGTCAAGTCAAGTGTATTTAAAAATACAGAACCACCACTTTTTCTAATTGACCTTTGTTCACCTCCACTTCAGGATTCTGTTTCTGATCCTGCTACCTATTTAGGTCGTTATTAGGGGCGTCCCCCTTTTTTGACCAGTGAAGTTCCTGGACTCTGTAAACAAGAGAAAACACTTTTGTTAAACATAAACAAGAGCAAAATCGATTTTAGGCTTTTGATTTCTTC
Organism: Nematolebias whitei; assembly: GCF_014905685.2. NCBI lineage: Eukaryota > Metazoa > Chordata > Actinopteri > Cyprinodontiformes > Rivulidae > Nematolebias > Nematolebias whitei. Next base: position 598 of record NW_023627284.1, on the reverse strand, counting down.
CACTTTTCAAATGTCAATGTGGTTATCCCAACTTATCCTTTAAACGCATAAGTTTTGATTGGCTTAGGCTTTGGATTGGCCTTTATTGTCCTCTTAAATATAAACCCTATGAAGTTATTTTATATTTATCTTTTTTTTTTTTTTTTTTACACATTGTATGAACTGTTTCCTGCTAAGAACATCCTTCAACCTCCCCCTTTTGAAACAGTGAACTGTTTCAACATCCTAAGTCCTACTGGCTATAATTAACACACTGAGTATTGGTTTCAGAAATATAAAATAATAAGGTGTAGTTGTAACATTAACCCAAAGTCTTATATAAGCTTTCCCAAAGTATTAACCATTAAATAAATGTCCTCTGTTGTAGCAAAGCAGACCTACTAAATTGGCTCGTTCAAGGCAAAGACCATTATTTATCCTTAATTTAGAAAACATCACCCAACTCAATCTAATTCAAGTCTTAAGCACAGGTTTCTCCTGTGATCAACTTGTAAAAATGAAAAGTAAAATAAAATATATATATTGCTAAGGAGTGAGGAGCATCATTATAGATTCTGATGTAATAAAACAATTTTCATCACAGAGCAAATGGAACAGG
>NW_023627283.1:0-2604 GCF_014905685.2 Nematolebias whitei | reverse complement strand
CTCACTTGGTTCGTGGCTTCCACGGACAGTCCCAAGTTGAAAAACACAGGAGAAGGTTGAAAATATGCCTGTTTATGGCTAATAGCTTGTCCAGCTACGATGTGGATTCGCACCATTAGGTTAATCACCTGAGGTGGTACTGTGGTGGTTTGGTTGTTAGCAACCTGTCAGGCCTCTGGAATGGTCTGCCCAGCCTTAAGGTTTGCTGTGTCTAGCACAGGAGGATCCTTTGTGCCTGGTTTTAGGGACCACAGCACCTTGTTGATGGTGTCCACATGGACACCCAACCTTACCAAAATGTCAGAGCCTATGTAGGTTGCATGTGGTAAGTTTTGGATCACGAGAAACGGGTGAACCAGTTCTCGTTGGTTCCAGTTTAGTTTTAGGTTAATGACTCCTTCCGCGGTCATTACCTGTGAACTATTGGGAACTAATGGAAAGCGGAAAGCTTTTTTAATTAGTTCTAGACCCACGTGTTTGTGAACCAAGGTTTCATAGAAAGCTCGGTTAATTGCTGATGTATCTGTCCACAGAGACAGAACAGCATCGTTGGTGTGGGACCCTTGGATCTCTACACCTTTAACTACCAGTGGTAGGTAGTGTTTGGTGGACTCTGACTGCTCCAGCTCACAGAGGAGGCTGTCTTGTTGGGTCAGAGTTTGGACCACCGGGTGGGTCTCTTTGGTTTCACATGAATTCAGAGGAATACTCACCGGGCTCGTGTCCTCGGCTGAGGAGTCCTTTGTGCCCTCCGCGGTACCTGCTGTCAGGCAGTCTGTGTTACACTCAGGAGGCATTTCTATTGGCAGTGGTTTGCTCACCTTGGCCCACATCGTCTGATCACCATAATCTATAATCGCGTCGAAGCGATTTATAAAATCCTGGCCAAACAAAAATGGGAATGAGTCAACACTAGACACGTGTACCGGGTGGTATAGTGTCATTCTGCCAATCTGCATGTGAACCATTGCTATAGCTGTCAGGGTTGTCCTCTTCTCTGAGAGACCCTGCATTTCTACAGCACATTCTGTGAGAGGTATTACCCTGTTAACACTGCTAGCAGCTGTCCTCAGCTCCTCGAACAGTTTAGCCGACATAATTGTTATGTCCGCCCCACCGTCCAGTAGTGCTTCTCGTATGAGTACTCCTTCGAGCGTTACTGACAGGTACGCCTTCTTGGCGACCCCCCTTCTGATAAAGTTACACAGAAACCTCTTAGGTTTTTTCTGACGTTTCTTCACACGCTCAGCCTTGTCTGTGTAATCTTGGTTTGTCTGAACCGTCAGCACAGCAGTAGCTGTTTCTGAGTGTTCAGCTTGCGATGACTCGTCATCGTTTGTGTGTGAGTTCACCCCCCCTTCATCCAATGAGGGGTTGTTGGAGGCCACAACAACAATGTCTTGGTGTGTACAACCGACATCTGTGACGTTTTCATTCGCGCCCTCAGATTTAATAGCGATCACATCACTGCATAGTGCTCCAGGTTGGTTTCCCGTGTCAGTGTGTTTCAAAGTTTCTAACAACCTGCGTAGTTTCTCTGTCTCTTCCGAGCTCAGAGGTGTAGGGCCTTGTTTCTGGAACCTTTGTGATTTTTTCACCTCGGGTCATTTTGTCCGAGGTGGAGGAGGGATAGGTACGTCATTTGGGGGTTCCTTTTCAGACTTCCCCTGATAATATGGGTCACCTTGGTTCCCATATCTTTTCGTCCTACGCACACCCCACTTACGATAATCACGTTCATCCTCTGGGATTAAATTCAATCCCTTCAGATCTTTTTTGTCCCAGCGTGCACCTTCATGACGCGGTTTGTTAGTTTGAAAAGACTGCTTTTTCTCGCCTTTTTTAGGAGAGGGAGGCGACGCGCGCCGTCCTTCCAGTTCTAGCGAATGGGGTTTAACCTTTACACCAGGAAACACCTCTATGGGCGTCTTAACATGAGAACATGCCTCAAACACATTCACAGCACACCGTTTAATCTCATTGATGGATTTTTCTTTGAAATTTGCCATCATTTGTACTGACATGCGTATGTCAGTGTGGAGGTTTTTGCTGAAAACAAATTTAAAACCTTCTTCCTCCTCCATGCCGGTTTCATTCCTGTAACCGAAATAAGCTTGGAAGATTCTTTTGTAATAAACCTTTGGATGTTCATGCTTCCCTTGCGTGACCTTGTCTGCAGCTGGGAAGCCACCAGGCCCCATGTAGGGGTCGTATTCTCTGATCAAAGCTTCACACAGAAGGTTGTAATCCCTTCTCGTGGCATCAGGTTGACGCTCGATGAAGGTGAACACCTCTCTGTCCGAAGTGAGCCTTATCAGACTGATTTTATCCTCAATAGTAGCATTAGGATAACCACTCAGTCTGGAATCTAGGTCATTGAGATACGCCTTCGTACCAGTAGAACCCATAGACCCAGGAATAAAGCGTTGAACATATTTTGAGATTTTTTGCAAATCCGAAATTGGGAGCAAAGGCTGTATTATCGGTATCGTAGGAACCAAAATGTCACGTGGAAGTGTGTCGCTAGACACATGTGGAGGTGATGGAATGGGATTAAGAGCAGGAGGTGCACCAAAATCCTTCTGAGGTGATGGTGGGTGACCT
>NW_023627282.1:0-2604 GCF_014905685.2 Nematolebias whitei | reverse complement strand
TGTGGACTCCCTAAAATAAAACAATATGGCACTTATTCACCAATTTATACACCAATTTTTATGCAAGTACTATTGGAATTTGCATTTAGGCTTTTTTTTTTAATATAAAATACATTGTATAGAATATGGTTCAAAATGTAAGAGTAATTACCAAATCATTAGATCTTTATGTTTTAATTAACATAATTGGAACTCATTTTTCCTCTTCCACCTCCCAGATGATGGAAATATTTCTTTGAGCAGAGTGTGGCCCACATCCAGGGTGAAACAGATCATCAATCAGTGCACGGCTGATGTCTCTTAGTACACCATCAGCATCGCGCTAAAGAGCTACAGAGTCAAGTATGGTAATTTTACAGCAAAATTATGGGGAAATTAGTGGTACATAGTGGAGCTTTTTAAATTCAACCCTATTCAGTACAAACATCCCTTTTCAACATGTTGCCTTTATTGGAGAAAAAAAACAAACTGTAAAATACAGGAAATTATTTTGAAAAATCAGTCCTCAGCTCATTCAAGAAAAACAGTTCTGATAAGAGTTAGAGTTAATATGTTCTGCTGCTCGAGAGATGGGTGATACTGTTAATATTATGTTGGCCTCCTTGTGATCATCTAACCTAAAGACGTGATCTTACCTTGTCTTCGTCTCCGTGTTTCTTAGAACTTGCCTGCTGAGTCTCAAGTCCTGGAATCGTCATCTGCTTCCTTGTGCCTTAAAAACTAGTACTTAACACTGGATCTCTATAATCTCTTATCTTGGCTTACCTTCAGCTGCTCCTCCGCCACTTCACCACTTGCCCATCTACTAACCACCACGATCATTCTGCTACCCCTCAACCCTGGACCATACCTACCTGGAATCCTCTGCTCTCCTCTCAACGCTGTTAATCCTCCTACATACCAGTAAGGAATAGACAACCTGCTTATTACATACCATTCCCTTCTAGCAGTCATTCTTACTCTTTTCCTCCCTGATTCCCTGTTGTACATAAGTATTTGAACACCCTGCAAATTTGCAAGTTCTCCCACTGAGAAATCATGGAGGGGTCTGAAATTTTCATCTTAGGTGCATGTCCACTGTGAGAGACATAATCTATAAAAAAAAAAAATCGGAAATCACAATGTATGTTTTTTTAATAATTTATTTGTGTGTTACTGCTGCAAATAAGTATTTGAACATCTGCCAATCAGCAACAATTCAGGCTACAAAGACCTGTTAGTCCACTCTAAAAAGTCCACCTCCACTCCACTTATTAATCTAAATTAGAAGCACCTGTTTGAGGTTGTTAGCTACATAAAGACACCTGTCCACCCCACACAATCAGTAAGACTCCAACTAACATGGCTAAAACCAAAGAGCTGTCCAAAGACACCAGAGACAAAATTGTAGACCTCCACCAGGCTGGAAAGAGCTGTGGGGCAATTGCCAAGCAGCTTGGTGAAAAAAAGATCAACTGTTGGAGCAATTATTAGAAAATGGAAGAAGCTAAACATGACTGTCAATCTCTCTCGTACTGGGACTCCATGCAAGATCTCACCTCATGGCGTATCAGTGATCCTAAGGGTGCATTCACACCAGCCCTGTTTACTCCGCTTTAATCAAACTCTAGCTTGTTTTCCTAGAAAGTCCAGTTTGTTTAGGGAGGTGTGAACGCGCCATCGAACTCTGTCACGGAACAAAAAGGCGAATTCTGGCCCGGGCTAAAACCTAGGTCTCGGTCCGGTAGAAGAGAACTCCAGCGCGGTTCGAGTACAGTGTGAATGTAAACAGACCGGACCCCGCTCCGCAGGATAAACAAACATGCATTTCTCTGACCTTATATGGAGCCGTCAGCTGCCTTGTGTGGAAAAACAATATTCTCCATGGTCTTCTGTATCATCTTCTGCTCATGCTAAGTCCATTTTTGAAAAATGACAAAATATAACTCCTAAAACTGCTAAAACTTGATGCCACTTCATTTTTATTTTTATTTACAGTTGAAGACGTGTCTTCAGAGGTTTTTGTGTCGTTTCTTTCAGTAGTTCTTGGTGCAGCGCCCCCTCAGGCGAGCGGGGGAATAGGTTGGTTCAACAGGTTGACTCGACTGCACAGTGCAGTATGAATGCAAACTCACCAGCTCAAATGTAAACAAAAGCTCATGAATATTGGTCCCGAACCGAGTCTACCGGACTATCTAGTGTGAAAACGACCTAAGAAACCTGGCTGATCTAGAGAAGATCTGTGTGGAGGAATGTGTCAAAATCCTGCTGCAGTGTGTGCAAACCTGGTGAAAAACTACAAGAAACCTTTGACCTCTGTAATTGCAAACAAAGGTTACTGTACCAAATATTAACATTGATTTTCACAGATGTTCAAATACGTATTTGCAGCAGTAACACACAAATAAATTATTTAAAAAAAACATACATTGTGATTTCTGGATTTTTTTTTAGATTGTCTCTCACAGTGGACATGCACCTAAGATGAAAATTTCAGACCCTCCATGATTTCTAAGTGGGAGAACTTGCAAAGTTGCAGGGTGTTCAAATACCTATTTTCCTCACTGTACAAATATATGTATACGCACACACACACACACACACACACACACACACACACACACA
>NW_023627281.1:0-2605 GCF_014905685.2 Nematolebias whitei | reverse complement strand
GTTGTCTGGACTTTCCAAAGCTTGTTCTTTTGCTTACAACAAAAAAACCCTTTTTACTTCCTCAGCAGTTTAAACATCAGAACACACGTATGTTGTCTTCTTTCACTCAGTGGGTCTCATCGTTGACATTTCTTATCTCTTTTTTAATCAAACACGGTTTTTCCTCAGCAGCACTGTTTGGTTGAGGCGTACTTTCTACTCTGTGTTTCTGTCTGTCAGTGAGGGAGCGACAGAGACAGGTGTGTGGTTACCGTGGTGATCGGCATGAGGCACTGCCAGCAGCTCTAACGTTTCTTTTGATCTTGGTTCTCTTTACTCTTCTTCTGTGGTTTCAATGTCAAAACGTCATCCATTTTCTCAGCTTGGAATATTACAACATAAATAAATAATTAATTAAATAAATAAATAAGTAAATAAATAATTAATTCCTGCTGAGCTTCAGAGAAGGAACTTCATGGATGCTGGGAGTTCAGGCAGAAGCTGCACCTTCATCATTTCTGCAGAAATGTTTTATTTATTCATAACATCACGTTTCTTCCTCTGCTGCATACTTTCTCACTGCGTTTATTTGTTTATTGATTTATTGATTGATTGATTTACTGTGATGAACATCCCGTCCCATGGGAACTGAGCGAGCTCTCTGGCTGCAGATCCGTGCGCTGCAGCCACAAAGAGATGTCAGTACGATTCCTTCCAGCTCATTAATCTCTGCAGAAACAGCAGAGAGCTACGTGGGCGCTGCGGCGGCGTTGGCATCATCACGCATCAGAAGCAACCAAATGTCCTCCGGTGGTTGTTATGCAGCGCTAAAACATGAAAAGTGCACATTTTGTCACGAGGTGCAGCAAGCTGTCCTGTTTGTGCTGAGGCGGGACTCCGTGGGGGATCGAGTCGGCCCGTTTGGAGCGTGAGCTGCAGCTGTGATGTTGCTCGTTCTACCTGTCGTGACTCATCGTGCTTCACCGTCACCCTCCAGTCAACTGCATCTCTTCCACGTGCACACCATGTGTGCAGTGAACGTTGAAGTCCTTCCTGCTGCAGCTGACTCGTGTTTCTGACCTGCAGATGATCCAGAGGGCGCCTTCGTGCCTCCGGAGTTTGACGACACCGGCAGCACGTTCGAGGTGAGAGACGTTAAATCTTGTCCCACGGTCTGGTTCCATCGATCCAGTGAGATTAAGACAAACACAAAAATCTGTGTGTGCACCGCTGACCTCTGCAAAATAAAACAATCCACAAACGAGAGGACATTAGCTGGAACAACAGAGCCTTTAATGGTTCGGTTCTGATCTGGGTTCTTTAGAACTGGTCTTAGCGCCAGATCTGGCTCAGCAGTGAGACCGCTGAACAGAAGTTAGTTTTGGACTCCGAACCTCAGAGTTTAGGTTGAGTCCTCGGGGTTGCCTGGTCTCAGAAGTCTTCAGTCTTCAAAGTGCAGCTGGCCTGGGTGGTCCCGTCCCCCGAGGTGCTCTAAAGTCTGGGCTCTTTCACATCTGAGATCCTGTAACGGATTCAGGACTTTTCAAGGATTATTTTTCATCCCGACTTTTTCAGCTGCAGGAACACAGATCTAAAGAGATTACCAAGGTAGATGTTTGTCCCAGAATGCGGTCCTGGTCCAGTTCAGGATCATTTGTGGGACTGCTGGGGATGCTCCTGAACTGGACCAGGACCATATTCAGATGAGTCCTTCTGCCTCACATCAGTTTATATCATGACATGTGGGACGTGACAATGAAACTTCTTAAATGTGAACTTTTAAATCCTCTGCTGCCTCGCTGTCTTCTCCATAAATCTGCAGAGAACATAACAGTTACAGCTCAACATGGCAGCGAGGTCCTGTGTTGCTAAGGTTCCTGAAGACGTTCAAAGATGTGAGTCCATATTTTCTGCTTCCAGGGCCACATTTACTCTCTGGGCTCGACGCTCTCCGCAGCGCTCAACTTTGTGATTGAGCCGGAGCTGGAGGCGGATCTGGGCCAGGAGATCCAGAAGCTGCTGCTTCAGATGCAGGAGGAGCAGCCTGAGGACCGGCCGCTCCTGGAGGTACAGAAATCACCGCCTGACGCTCGGTGAACGCTCAGACAGCTGCTGTATTCATATTAATGATGCTCAGTGCAACAGTTTTAGAAGGTGTTTATAAATTTATGGATTATTTAAAACAAGTAATAAAGTAAATGATGAATAGGTAAATCATAAACTGAGTTGTTTAAATCAGTTCAGTTTATTTCTGCAGCTCCAAGTCCCAACAGAAGTCGTCCCAAGGCTCTGAACAGAAACATTCACAGACTTTATAAAAGACAATCAGTCAAAGTTCTGTATCTGAGGAAGCAGCAGGTTGTGTTGAATCTTCACTTTGCCACAGTCTCCCATCCTGAGCAAGAACAGAGGAGACAGTGGGAAGAAATAACTGCCTTAAACAGGAAGAAACCTTCAGCAGAACCAGGCTCAGGACGAGCGGACATCTGCTTTGACTGGCTGGGTTTGAGAGGACAGGAAGTAGAAACAAAAACGACAGAAAGTAATAACAAAGATGACAGGAAGTAGAAACAAAGACAACAGGAAGTAAAAACAAAGACGACAGGAAGTAGAAACAAAGACAACA
>NW_023627280.1:0-2605 GCF_014905685.2 Nematolebias whitei | reverse complement strand
GCCACGTTTTAGCTTGAAATCCGTTCAGAAATGTTGATTTGACCGAGTTTTAGCCGAAGCTAATTTTAAGCTAAAAAGCTAATGACAGGATGTCAACGGAACGTCCACAGGAAGTTATCATAGGCTCCTGCTGGTATAAAGCTAACACCGCCACCTGCTGTTGAAAGAGGAGTATAACAGTTTTTCTGAAGAAAGACTGAAGCTCCTCATTAAATTCTTTTCTCTTTTCACTCCACCTGGTTCAATGAGTAACTGTTAAAATAGCGAATTTCTGGAAAAAAACGGCTTAAGAAAGCGTTTAAAAACTGAAGTTGCTTTAAACTTTTAGAAAAATTGCAGGTTTATTTAATGTTAAGTGCTTTAGAGTAAATATCACTTAGAGGCCTGGTTCTTGTATCTGTTAAAAATAAGCACATTAAAAAGTAACACTGCAGAGAAGCATTTACTTAAATATTCATGAATTGGGGTAAAACCTACGAATTGGTGCCCATTCCTCTGAATAAGTTGACTTATAACAGTACTTTTGTGTAAACCCAGAGCTTAAAAAGTGTGTGAAACTCACTGCTCACTTGAATACAAATATTTACCTGTTGAAATATCTGAAGCTGGCAACTGTTTTAACCAGATAAAGTGCTGAACAGTGAATGACCATGGCTGATGGAACAGAAAAGAAAATTGAGACCAAAATGGAATGGTTAGAGAAAGCATTAGCACTGCTGACGGAATCTTTACATCCATATGGTGAACAGGTGGACAGCATGAACCCAAAAGAGTTATTGGACAATCTGAAGGAGGTTGCAGAGAGTGTGACCTCTACAGAAATAACAAAGTCAAGCTATGAAAAGCTGGCTAAAATGGCAATTTTGCTGAAAGAATCATTCTATACAGTGGTAGAAAAAGCTGACGACCTTGAGATAAGGTTAAACAGCGAAAAAGAGGTGGTTCAGGAAATTGAAGAACACTTCCTTCAATTTAAAAGTGAACACGAGGTCCTCACAAAAAAACATTTTGAACAGATGTTTCAATCACAGCAAGATGCACGTGCAGAAATTGATTCACTGAACAGCCAGGTACAGGCACTTAATGCATCACTAACAGAAGCCAGGGATGCTAAAGAGCTGTTGTCCAGAGAATACTTTGCATTAAGACGGGATCACGTCGAGACAGTGTCACAAGTTTCCCGCTGCAAAGCTGAGATAGACTGCTTAAAACACAACTTTGCCATGCAGAAAGGAAATATGGTGAGAGGCGTGGACAGAATGTGGAGACACACTGGGTTTCAGACCCAAATCTCCTTACATCACACACCCCTCCATCCATACCTAAAGTGGTAGAGACAGACCGGAACTGGTCTCCTCTACCAAACAGGCAACAGAGTGCATGGAAACTTCCTCTTTCAATAGATGATCTGCTGAAACTCTCAAAATATGTACAACGCTTTGTACTGGGACCGATGGGTTCAACTGGAACAAAAGCGTACCTCAAAGACCTTGAATTCAGACTGGGTGGTTATCCTAATGCTACGGTTGAGGATAAAATCAGTCTGATAAGGCTCACTTCGGACAGAGAGGTGTTCACCTTCATCGAGCGTCTACCTGATGCCACGAGAAGGGATTACAACCTTCTGTGTGAAGCTTTGATCAGAGAGTACGACTCCTGCACGGGACCTGCTGGTTTCCCAGCTGCAGACAAGGTCACGCAGGGCAAGCATGAACATCCAAAAGTCTATTACAAAAGAATCTTCCAAGCTTATTTTGGTTACAGAAATGAAACCGGAATGGAGGAAGAAGAAGGTTTTAAATTTGTTTTCAGCAAAAATCTCCACACTGACATACGCATGTCAGTACAAATGATGGCAAATTTCAGAGAAAAATCCATCAATGAGATTAAACAGTGTGCTATGAATGTGTTTGAGGCATGTTCTCATGCTAAGACGCCCATAGAAGTGTTTCCTGGTGTAAAGGTTAAACCCCACTCCCTAGAACTGGAAGGACGGCGTGCGTCGCCGCCTCCTCCTAAAAAAGGCGAGAAAAAGCAGTCTTTTCAAACTAACAAACCGCGTCATGAAGGTGCACGCTGGGACAAAAAAGCTCCTCTTTCAGAGGATGAACGTGATTATCGTAAATGGGGTGTGCGTAGGACGCAAAGATATGGGAACCAAGAGGACCCATATTATCAGGGGAAGTCCGAAAAGGAACCCCCAAAAGACGTACCTAGCCGTCTCCCACCTCGGACGAAGCGAACCGAGGCGAGAAAATCACAAAAGTTCCAGAACCAAGGCCCTACACCTCTGAGCTCGGAAGAGACAGAGAAATTACGCAGGTTTTTAGAAACTTTGAAACACACTGACACGGGAAACCAACCTGGAGCACTATGCAGTGATACAATCACTATTGCATCTGAGGGCGCGAATGACAACATTACAGATGTCGGTGGAACACACCAAGACATTGCTGTTGTTGCCTCCAACAACCCCTCATCGGAAGAAGAGGGGGTACACTCACACAAAAACGATGACGAGTCATCGCAAGCTGAACACTCAGAAACAGCTACTGCTGTGCTGACGGTTCAGACAAACCAAGATTACACAGACAAGGCTGAACGC
>NW_023627279.1:0-2605 GCF_014905685.2 Nematolebias whitei | reverse complement strand
TATATTGCCAATCTGCATGTGAACCATTGCTATAGCTGTCAGGGTTGTTTTCATTTCTGAGAGACCCTGCATTTCTATAGCACATTCAGAGAGAGGTATTATCCTGTTAACACTGGCAGCGGCCGTCCTCAGCTCCTCGAACAGTTTAGCTGACATAATTGTTATGTCTGCCCCACCGTCCAAGAGTGCTTCGTGTGTGAGGACACCTTCGAGTGTTACTGACAGGTACGCCTTTTTGGCGACCCCCTTTCTGATAAAGTTACACAGAAACCTTTTGGTTTTTTTCTGACGCTTCTTCACGCGTTCAGCCTTATCTGTGTAATCTTGGTTTGTCTGAACCATCAGCACAGCAGAAGCTGTTTCTGAGTGTTCAGCCTGCGATGGCTCGTCATCGTTTGTGTGTGTGTTTACCCCCCCTTCTTCTGATGAGGGGTTGTTTGAGGCAACAACAGTTATGTCTGGGTGTGTTTCACCGACGTCTGTAGTGTTGTCATTCGCGCCCTCAGATGTAATGGGAATTACATCACTGCATAGTGCTCCTGGATGGGTTCCCGTGTCAGTGTGTTTCAAAGTTTCTAACAACCTGCGTATTTTCTCTGTCTCTTCCGAGTTCAGAGGTGTAGGGCGTTGTTTCTGGAACTTTTGTGATTTTTTCACCTCGGTTCGTTTCGTCCGAGGTGGGGGACGGTCAGGTACGTCTTTCGGGGGTTCCTTTACGTACTGCCCCTGATGATATGGTTTGACATATCGTTGCGTCCTACGCTCACCCCATTTACGATAATCACGTTCATCCTCTGAAAGAGGAGCATTTTTGTCCCAACGTGCACCTTCATTACGTGGTTTGTTATTTTGAACAGACTGTTTTCTCTCCTTCTTAGGAGGAGGTGGCGATGAACGCCTTCCTTCTAATTCTAGGGAGTGGGGTTTAACCTTTACACTTGGAAACACTTCAATGGGCGTCTTAGCCTGAGAACATGCTTCAAACACATTCACAGCACACTGCTTAATCTCACTGATGGATTTTTCTCTGAAATTTGCCATCATTTGTACTGGTTGTTTAAAATCAGTATGGAGATTTTTGCTGAAAACAAACTTAAAACCTTCTTCTTCCTCCATTCCGGTATCATTTCTGTTACCAAAATAAGCTTGGAAGATTCTTTTGTAATAAACTTTTGGATGTTCAGCTTTACCCTGCGTGACCTTTTCTACGGCTGGATATCCAGCTGGTCCTGCGCAGGAGTCGTACTCTTTGATCAGAGCTTCACACAGAAGTTTGTAATCCCTTCTCGTTGCATCTGGTAGACGCTCGATGAAGGTAAACACCTCTCTGTCCGAAGTGAGTCGTATCAGACTGATTTTATCTTCTACCGTAGCATTAGGATAAGATCTCAATCTGAAATCCAGATCTCTGAGGTACGCTTTTGTTCCAGCTGAGCCCAACGGTCCAGGAACGAAGCGTTGTACATATTTTGAGATTTTTTGCAAGTCATCCATTGATGGAGAAGATATCAATGGTCTCACATGCGTGATTGGTGCAGATTGGTCAAGGCCTGTCCCTACCGCCCATAATGGGGGTGGGGGTGGCTGATAAGGAGGAAGAGGTACATATCGGTGCAGGTCTGTCCCTACCACTCGTGATGGTGGTGGGGGTGGGGGCATGGTGTCAGGAGGAAGAGGTACATATTGGTGCAGTTCTGTCCCTACCACCCGTGATGGTGGTGGGGGTGGGGGTGGTGTCAGGAGGAAGAGGTGCAACAGCATCTGTCTGGAGAGTTTGTGGCTGCCCCGGACCCTGATACTGTTCGTCTCTGAGTCTCAGACCAGCCCGCCCCATATCAGAAATCTGGTTTGTAGCTGTCGCTAATTTCTCCTCACAAGCTGTCAGGTGCTCCTGTGATGTCTGATATTTACTTTGTAAAATCAGCCATTGTCGGAGTATCCCCGCCTTGTCTGCCTTGCAATCGTCCAGCTCCTTTAATGCGATCTGTAACTATGCTTGTAGCACATCGTTATCTGAACGCACGGATTGGTACGCACGGTCTTTATCCCTGGCTTCCGATAGTGATGCCTCAAGTACTTGTATTTTGCTGTTCATTGAATCAGCTTCTGCACGTGCATCTTGCTGTAACTGAAACATCTGTTCATAATGTTTCGTCATGAGGACCTCGTGTTCGCTTCTAAATTGACGGACGTATTCTTCAGTTTTTTGAGCAAACACTATTTCACTGTCTAACCTTTGTTTGAGGTTATCAGCTTTCTCAACAGCCTTATAGAATGATTCTTTCAGCAAAATTGCAATTTTAGCCAGCTTTTCATAACTTGACTTTGTGATTTCTGTAGAGGTCACACTTTCTGCAACCTCCTTCAGATTGTCCAATAACTCTTTTGGGTTCATGCGCTCTGTCTGATTCATATATGGATGTAAGGACGTTGCCAGGAGCGCTAATGCGTTCTCCAAGCAGTCCGCCATCCCTTTTAGGTCAAAGTCTTTTTCTAACACACCTGTCATGTTTTCACTGTGTAGCAATTTATCTGTTTGAACAGTTGCAAGCTTTAGATATTTTACAGGTAAATATTTGTATTCAAGTCAATGAGTTTTCACACT
>NW_023627278.1:0-2605 GCF_014905685.2 Nematolebias whitei | reverse complement strand
CGAATGAGGGGTGGGTGTAGTATTTCTTCTGGGGTGGGGATGGGGTGGATGTCCTTGGGGGCGGCCCGGGACTGTGCATGGCCGGCTGGCTGGCCCCTTTCCTGTGGTGGGGGCTCACTCCCGGTGCTTCCTGGCACTGTCGGCGGTTGGGCGGGCGCTCTTGGCCGGGTCGTCCTGGTGGGGTTTGGCTCCATCTGGTAGCGGGCTGACTGCGGTTTGTGGGGGTCCTGGTGGCCCTAGGGTGTGTAGGCTGCTGGTGCAGCTTCTGGCGGCCCTCGGGGCTCTGTCCCTCTCTGGTCTGGAGCTCAGCGGGCCTGGCGGTCGGTCCAGATGGAGAGGTGTCTTGGCCTCAATCCCTGGGTGGACCATGGGGAGCTGGGGGGGGGGGGGGGGCTGTTGGGTCAGTGGGGGAGCTGACTCCCTGTGGGAGCATTTGCTCTCACAGTTATTTCTCCCCATCCCTCACCATGCACCTCCACCCTCTTCATTTCAATTCCATACATTTAGGGTTGTTTGGGCTCGGGTGTGCTGCAACAATTTTACATCTTTGTTGACCATGGCCACCTGTGACTCAATTTTATTGTACACCTTAGACATTCATTCATAACATCCTCATGACATTCATATATAGGAACTTGGGGTGGGCACATGGCTATGGGTGGTGGGATGACCTCACTCTCACCCCCTGTGCCTGTGCTCACTTACAATGGTTGCATTTAGACACTAGGGTTCGGATAGAGTTGGGGTGGAGGGGAAACTGGCACCATGCCAGCCTTTGCTCCTTCTTCTTTCCTTTTTAATGGCACTATACAACAACACACATCAACAGCACATCTAGGGGTGGGGGTGTATGTGTCGGGGTCTTATTATTATTATTAATTTTTTTTTTCTCTTCCTACCCACCTAGTTCCCTGACTGCCATTCCGGGGGTGGGGTCCGGGAGAAGGGCAGGCCGTCGGGTGTTGACCAGGACTATGTGGGGGTTCAGGGTCTGGGGGTTGCCATGGGCGGTGCTGGCGCTGTGCTCTCCCTGGGGTTGTTTGGACCCCCTGAGCTTGGCTCTTGGGTGCCATGGTTGGCCCGCTGGCCGGGGTGGCTGCCGGGGCCTGGCGGGCGGTCGGCTGGGGGTGCGTGCTTGGTTGTTGGCGGTGTGTGGGGGTGGTCGGTGGCGTGTCCTCTTCATGGTGGGGGGGTGTCCTGTCGGCGGGGCATGGCCTGGGCCGGGTCTGGGGTATTGGCTCTTCTCCGCTCAAGAATGAATGGGTTTACCTCTTGGGTTTGGGCATGGGCTGCCCCCTGTAGAGGGCGGGTACATGTCTTGGACCTGGGGGTATAGAGTGTGTATCGGGAATAAGAATGAAATGTATCGTTATTGTATGTCTTTGAGTGAATGAATGTGAGATTGAGGTTGGGATTGTGTGATTGTGTCTGTGTATGAATGGGTATTTGTTAGGCTGAGACTCGGACTGCCCCCTCTTTGATACAACTGGGGGTGCTTGGCATCGTGCCCCTATCGCACGGCCCCCTGGTGGGGTGTGCCCTTGCCTGCCGGCGCACTTGGGGCCCTTGGTAGAAACGTTTCGCCCCTCATCCAAGAGGCTTCATCAGGAGTATCTTCAGGGGTATCTGAGGCAGGCTTGAAACACAAGAGTCAGGGTGGCTTCTGTTATGATTAAGGGCAACCCAGTTGGCAACGAGACCCGAAACGACACAAGGCGAAGTAGAAAAGTGACAATGTTTATTATTTACAGTGATATTTACAAATTTACAAGATGGTTCCTCTGGAATCCCTGAAGGAGGAAGTATAAACGTCAGGAAGGGATAGGCCCAGGAGTTGTCGCATGTAATATTCAATTTCTTTGTTTGGTCTTACAGATGGAGGATGTGAAGGTGTCCTGAAGGAATCCAACTGAATCACAGAGGAGAGGCAGGTCAGGCACGTGGCAGGAGAACAAGGCACCAAAAACACGAATCCAAACGTGGAAGGTCGAAACAAGATGGCTGTAGGCACACAAAAACAAGGTAAGTATTTCTTAGCATAAATACAAGACTGGCTGGAAGCATCAGTACCGTAATAAGGGAACAATGCTCCAGCGAAGAGTAGGACTTGACTGCAGCCTTAGTAGCTCATCAGGTGGATGGCCGTCAGCTGATGATGATTAGCGGCCATCTTGGAGCTGCAGTGAGTCTCACTCTTACAGTACCCCCCCCCCTCACGGATCGCCTCCTGGCGATCTGAGTCTCTTCTCAGGGTGGGCCCTGAAGAATGCGGTGATTAGGCTGGGATCCAAATTGAAGGAGCGGGGAATCCACGAACGCTCCTCAGGACCGTACCCCTCCCAATCCACAAGGTACTGGAAACCTCTCCCCCGGCGCCGGACGTCCAAGATGGTACGGACGGTGAATGCCGGATGATTGTCGATAAGCCGGGCGGGTGGAGGGAGGTCGGCAGGCGGGCACAAAGGGCTCTCAGAGACGGGCTTGAGCTGAGAAACATGGAAGGTTGGATGGATCCTCATGGAGTCAGGAAGTCGGAGACGTACTGCAGAAGGGTTGATGACCTTGATTATGGGGAATGGACCAATGAACTTGGGTGCCAACTTCC
>NW_023627277.1:0-2605 GCF_014905685.2 Nematolebias whitei | reverse complement strand
TATTTTGATTTGATTTTGTCCTCATACTCAGATGAACAACAAACCGGGGGGAAGCTTCTCCAGGACCATGGACACTCATCAGTTGATTTGCAGCTGGAGCATTCATATAGTTCTTCTGGAGCAAAGTGGGAAAAAGATGTGAACCCAGTCGAGGGTCTTGTAAGTATTGACACATTTTTCATAGGAGCCCTGAATCACAAGTATTTAAAGCACCTCTCTCTGCACCGCAATGTTTGGGATAAATGGGCTGATTTTGGTCTCCTCTCCTTCCTCATGTTACTAGCATTTTTGCAATTACCAGTAATTATTTCCCCAACATATTTTTATTTTCCTATCTTTAGCTGAAGTACGTAATGAACCAGGATCGCCCATCAGATGAGCTAATAGAAAAGGAGGGAAGTGTATGCCTGACACAGGAGGATTTCTGGCTCTTGGGATTAAATCAGCGCATGGAATCAAACGTAAGTATACAGGTGCTGGTCATAAAATTAGAATATCATGAAAAAGTTGATTTATTTTAGTAATTCCATTCAAAAAATGAAACTTATATAATTCATTACACACAGACTGATATATTTAAAATCTTTATTTCTTTTAATGTTGACAATTCTAACTGAAAACTAATGAAAACCCCAAATTCAGTATCAGAAAATTAGAATATTACTTAAGACCAATAACAAAAAGGATTTTTAGAAATGTTGGCCAACTGAAAAGTATGAACATGAAAAGTATGAGCATGCACAGCACTCAGTACTTACAGTAGATGGGGCTCCTTTTGCCTGGATTACTGCAGCAAAGCAGCGTGGCATGGAGTCGATCTGTCTGTGGCACTGCTCAGGTGTTATGAGAGCCCAGGCTGCTCTGATAGTGGTCTTCAGTTTTTCTGAATTGATGGGTCTGGTGTATCACATCTTCCTCTTCACAATACACCATAGATTTTCTATGGGGTTAAAGGTCAGTTGAGTTTGCCGGCCAATTAAGAACAGGGATACAATGGTCCTTAAACCAGGTACTGGTAGCTTTGGCACTGTGTGCAGGTGCCAAGTCCTGTTGGAAAATTAAATCTGCACCTCCATAAAGTTGGTCAGCAGCAGGAAGCATGACGTGCTCTAAAACTTCCTGTCTGTGCTGACCTTGGACCTCAGAAAACACAGTGAACCAACACCAGCAGATGACATGACACCCCAAACCATCACTGACTGTGGAAACTTGACACTGGATCTCAATCAATGTGGATTATGTGTCTCTCCTCTCTTCCTCCAGACTCTGGGACCTTGATTTCCAAAGGAAATGCAAAATTTACTTTCATCAGAGAACATAATTTTACACCACACAGCAGCAGTCCAGTTCTTTTTGTCTTTAGCCCAGGCAAGACACTTCTGATGCTGTCTCTTTTTCAAGAGTGGCTTGACACAAGGAATGCAACAGCTGAAACCCATATCTTGCATACGTCTGTGCGTGGTGGTTCTTGAAGCACTGACTCCAGCTGCAGTCCACTCTTTGTAAATTTTCCCCACATTTTGGAATGAGTTTTGTTTCACCATCCTCTCCAGGGTGCAATTATCCCTATTGCTTGTACACTTTTTTCTACCACATGGTTGCCTTCCCTTCGCTTCTATGTGCTTGGACACAGAGCTCTGTGAACAGCCAGCCTCTTTAGCAATTACCTTTTGTGTCTTGCCCTCCTTGTGCAAGGTGTCAGTGGTCATCTTTTGGACAACTGTCAAGTCTGCAGTCTTCCCCGTGATTATGTAGCCTACAGAACTAGACTGAGAGACCATTTAAAGGCTTTTGCAAGTGTTTTGAGTTAATTATGCCCCATTTCCATAGCGACGGCTCGGAACGGTTCGACTCGGCTCAGCTTGGTTCAGCTCGGTACATGTTGCATTTCCATATACTTTCAGTAACGGTTCTACTGGGCATGTCCAGAATCCAACTCGCCTTACTAGCTGGTGGTGGTAGTGCTCCATTAAGCTATTTACTAGCCACCACTAACAT
Organism: Nematolebias whitei; assembly: GCF_014905685.2. Classification (NCBI taxonomy): domain Eukaryota; kingdom Metazoa; phylum Chordata; class Actinopteri; order Cyprinodontiformes; family Rivulidae; genus Nematolebias; species Nematolebias whitei. The sequence continues at coordinate 607 of NW_023627277.1, read as the reverse complement.
GTTAGAAAAAAAAGACCCTGAAAAGATTTGCATCAAAAATGCACAATCTCGTAGCTTTGTTGAATATTCTGCTCAGTTTGTGGCTTTTTGACAGACTTTGATGAGAAGAGACCCGGGAAAGGCTGCAGGCAGCGAGGCAAAAGACTCAGGAGAAGTACTGGAGAGTGCGAGCTAGACAACGTGTGAGGGTAAGCTAATGCTAATCTGCTAGTGGGCTATACATACAAAAAAATCAGTGTGTAAAAGTATGTAAATGTCGATTAAATACTGTTTAGTAATACATATGTTGTGTGTGTGTTTCAGATGAATCTCCAGCAAAATAATCACAACAGACCAACAATCTGGGCGTTTAATATATGCAGTAAAATAAGGTGGTTGATTTTTCCCTAAGAGTCATGAATGGTCATAAAGTTAACGGACAATAAAAGGGTTAACCTGGAAGCTTCAGAATTTGTCTAGATAAAACATGTCAGATTAGTGTCACACACACACGGATTGGATAAAATCTGGATTTAGCTCATAATCATGACTTTAACTTGAAACAGGTTTCATATACAGGGTGAGAATTTATTTTTAAGTTTCTGGTAAATTAAAAATAATACAGATT
>NW_023627276.1:702-2606 GCF_014905685.2 Nematolebias whitei | reverse complement strand
TCTACCAGAATGTTGTAGAGGACTTCATGATTCCTTCTGCTGTGGATCTGTATGGAGATGCAGATTTCATCTTCCAGCAGGACCTGGCCCGTGCCCATGCCACTAGAAGCACCAAAACCTGGTTTGATGCCCATGCCATCACAGTGCTTGACTGGCCAGCCAACTCTCCGGACCTAAACCCCACTGAGAATATATGGGGTATTGTCAAGAGGAACATGAGGGGCACCAGACCCAACAACAAAGAAGAGCTGACAGAAAGCATCAAGGAAATCTGGGCTTCCATAACTCCCAGTCAATGCCACGTCACATTGAGGCAGTGATTAAGACAAAGGGATTCCCAACCAAGTATTGAAGTCTGACATATCGTTTTGAAAGTACCATATTTTGATTGATTTGTTCTGACCCTAATTTCTTTATTTTTTTTCTGCAAAAACTGAGAAGTAGTGTGGGCTGATGTCTCCACAGTATTCTAATTTTTTGAATTCCTGTTTTCATGGGTTTCATGAGCTGGAAGCCCAAATTATGTAAAAATAAACAAATAAATATTTGAAATTGTTTAAATTCTGGGCCATGAATCTTATCATCTATTAAAGATTAACTTTTTGATTTGAATTATGGAAGTTAAACAATTTTTCCATGATATTCAAAGTTTTTTACAAAGGGTCTGTGTGTATATATATATATATATATATATATATATACAGTGAGGAAAATAAGTATTTGAACACCCTGCAACTTTGCAAGTTCTCCCACTTAGAAATCATGGAGGCTCTTTCTTGGCTCTTCTCCGCTCAAGAATGAATGGGTTTACCTCCTGGGTTTGGGCATGGGCTGCCCCCTGTAGAGGGCGGGTACATGTCTTGGACCTGGGGGGTATAGAGTGTGTATCGGGAATAAGAATGAAATGTATCGTTATTGTATGTCTTTGAGTGAATGAATGTGAGATTGAGGTTGGGATAGTGTGATTGTGTATGTGTATGAATGGGTATTTGTTAGGCCGAGACTCGGACTGCCCCCTCTTTGATACAACTGGGGGTGCTTGGCATCGCGCCCCTATCGCGCGGCCCCCTGGTGGGGTGTGCCCTTGCCTGCCGGCGCGCTTGGGGCCCTTGGTATCGGGGGCTGGGCGCTTGGGCGTGTGTCGGCTCGGCCTGGTGTCTGCCTGGTGGGGCTCGGGTCCTCTGGCCCTGTCGGGCCTTGGCCTGGGTGGTGTGAGTCCTCGGTGCCCGGGCCTCGGTGCCTGGACCTGGACCTACATCGGTGCGGCGGGTGCCGACGGAGGCCTATGAGTTTGTCGCTGTTGGCCCCGGGGGGTCACTGTATGTGGTTGCTGGTGGGGATCTTCCGGTTCTCCCCTGTGGTCCCTTCTGGGGGGTGGGTGAGTGGTTCGCCCTGTGTGGGTGGCTCTGGGGGCTCCGCGGTCGGGGTCCCTCCTGGGGTCTTGGGCTCTGGTCCCCCCTTTTTCGTCTGCCTCTGGTCTTGGGGGTCGGGTCTCTGCTGCTTCACAATTACTAATAAATGTTCTATTAGAGAAGCCTTATACACTTATGCATGCTCACAACCACACACAAATAGAAGCAGGGATGTTTATGTAGGCTTTATATGTAGATATATAGATATGTATGTGAGTGTATATTCATGTGTATGTATGTATGTATGTATATAGGCGTAGGTATGGGTATATATATTTATTGAAACTTACTGCAAAGCCATGAATATTTTAAGTTCTTTATACATATGTATTTTGTTGCTGTGTTTTGTCATGTTCTTTGCAGGTGAACAGACAGTGGCCGGGTGTTTTGAAGTGTGCTCTATTTGTATATATTTCTTATATTTTGGAGTCTTACTTTGTCTTTTCTTTCTTTCTATCCTATTAAAAAAAAAAAAAAAAAAAAAAAAAAAAA
>NW_023627276.1:0-602 GCF_014905685.2 Nematolebias whitei | reverse complement strand
AGTGAGGAAAATAAGTATTTGAACACCCTGCAACTTTGCAAGTTCTCACACTAAGAAATCATGGAGGGTCTGAAATTTTCATCTTAGGTGCATGTCCACTGTGAGAGACATCATCTAAAAAAAAAAAAAAAAATCCATAAATCACAATATGATTTTTTAATAATTTATTTGTGTGTTACTGCTACAAATAAGTATTTGAACACCTGTGAAAATCAGTATTAATATTTGGTACAGTAGTGTTTGTTTGCAGTTACAGAGGTCAAAGGTTTCCTGTAGTGTTTCAGCAGGTGTGCTCACTGCAGCAGAGATTTTGGTCCATTCCTCCACAGATCTTCTCTAGATCAACCAGGTTTCTGGGCTGTCACTGAGAAACAGAGTTTGAGTTCCCTCCAAATATTTTCTATAGGGTTTAGGTCTGGAGACTGGCTAGTCCACTCCAGAACCTTGATATGCTTCTTACGGAGCCACTCCTTGGTTCTCCTTGGTTCTCCTGGCTGTGTGCTTCGGGTCATTGTCATGTTGGAAGACTCAGCCATGACTCATTTCAATGTTCTAACTGAGGGAAGGAGGTTGTTCCCCAACATCTCTCACTACATGGCCCC
>NW_023627275.1:540-2606 GCF_014905685.2 Nematolebias whitei | reverse complement strand
ATCACCAATGACAGAGCGGCACGGGGGTGAGAGGAAATGACGTAGACACGTCATTCAACTTCTCAGCGAATCAGAGCGCTCCACAGCAGCTAAATTCCACCAATCACAAAACGTTTCAGCAACTAGCATGATAGATTAGCATGAAATGAGTTCGTCAACTTTTCGTCTTTTAAACTGTCAAAATGCACTTTTTCTGTTAAAAACTGTAACGAATCAACACTGAGCTGCACGGAGTCTGCTACTCCGGTCTCAAAAACGTCTTTCTAGCTATTTAAACAACTCGTCCGAACCTTTTTCAGAACCGAGCCGGTCCAGAACCGCGTCTGGACCGTCTTTAAACAGAATGAAGCGTTTTTACCCAAAACCCAGCTTTTAGTTACCATAACAGGCGTACAATTTCAGCTTTCATAAAGACTCAATGACACTATTTCAGCTTTCTGTGAGCTTCCAAGCATCACAGCCCAACACGCTTAAAACATGCAGCGTTTTGACTTCAAAGCGGCGCAGCTTGAGCTGCGTTTCAGCACAGCTGACAAACTGTTACTTTGCTTCATGCCAACATGTAAAAACAATCTTTACACGAATACACAGTCATTTATGAACCGTCACGGGCCACCAAAATGTAGTATAAACAGAATAAAGCGTTTTATAGCACACTGTTTATATTAATTTTGGTAGAATAGTGAACAATAACAATGGCAAGTTCACAGAAAGTGGACAATACGGCGATTGTCCTCACTTCTCAGCAGAACAACAGACATCAATCACACGGCGGCGATTGAGAACTTTGCTTCAGATATTTCTAAAATATCTGTAATGATTTTAGGAGAAAGGAGAGTTTAAGATGGAAAATGGAGATTTATCTTACAGAGAGATGTGTGAGGGAGTTTATCTGTGGAACCAGAACAACACGCTCTTTGGGGAATCAGCTTGGCCACGGTACACTTGGTCGAAATAGAACCTTCTACCTGGTTGATGATAAAATCAGCGTCGGCGTAGGGTTCCTTTCTGACTCTTTCAGCGTCTCCATGAGGACAGCCAAACCCTTAGAGAGTTGTGCGAGGTTATCCAAACAGAAGTTATAACTCCCCAAAATCCTCTCTGCATCCTGGATCGTCAGAATTCTGAACTCCTTCAGAACTCTCTTCAGAGAGTTAAACTCTGGAACTCTTCTCCATGAGCTGTATCAGAGAGTTTTTCATCTCTCTTCTCCAGGAGAACTGCAATTCTTTGTAACTCTTTAACTCTTTCACTCTTTAACTCTCTGGCGAGAACCGGGAAGTTGCCACATTTAAATGAGTTGACTTCCGGGTCATTTTAGAGCTTTCTGATTGGTGGATGGACCAGATCAGAGGTGTGGTTTGTGATGTAAGGTGTTATCAAAGTCAAGGGCAGAGAATGAGATTACTTAAAACAGACAGAAAGATTATTGGAGAAAACGAGACTTCGTGGAGCCTCTACTCTGATTATCTGCTGTAAAGATTAAACATGACATTTCTTCTCAGTAAACATTTTAGTTGACCGAAGCCTGAACTTTAACATACTTACAAATTTGCTCATTGAAGACAGAAAAATCAAGAAATGCATATTAACCTGATTTCTTCTTTGAATGAGGAATAAAAATCATTACTTACTGTTTATGTAAATAAAATGAGTAGTTCTCTTCAACCTGTAAACATTGAGTGAACTAACACAATTTGATTATCAAACATTTGTAAAATAGTAATGATCATAGAGAATTGTCTTTTCTACTTGATTACTTCAAGAAAGAAAGTCTCCAGATGGCTCAAACTGTATTTCTGGATGCAGATCAATGAAATAACAGTCTCTGTCCATCTGGTCAGTTTTGACATAGGCCTAGTCCACTACACATGCACAGGACCAGATGCACAGGACCAGATTCACACATGCACAGGACCAGATTCACACATGCACAGGACCAGATTCAAACATGCACAAGACCAGATTCACACTTGTACTGGACCAGATTCACACAAGCACAGGACCAGATTCGCACATGCACAGGACCATATTCACACATGCACAGGACCGTATTCACACATGCA
>NW_023627275.1:0-440 GCF_014905685.2 Nematolebias whitei | reverse complement strand
GGACCAGATTCACACATGCACAGGACCAGATTGACACAAGCACAGGAGCAGATGCACAGGACCAGATTCATACATGCACAGGACCAGATTCACACAAGCACAGGACCAGATTCACAAATGCATAGGACCAGATTCACACATGCACAGGACCAGATTGACACAAGCACAGGACTAGATTGCCACAAGCACAGGACCAGATTCGTACATGCACATGACCAGATTCACACATGCACAGCACCAGATTCGCACATACACAGGACCATATTCACACATGCACAGGACCAGATTGACACAAGCACAGGACCAGATTGACACAGGCACAGGACCAGATTCACACTTGCACAGGACCAGATTCACACATGCACAGGACCAGATGCACAGGACCAGATTCACACATGCACAGGACCAGATTCACACATGCACAGGACCAGATTCAAACA
>NW_023627274.1:0-2606 GCF_014905685.2 Nematolebias whitei | reverse complement strand
GTTTTAATGAAGGTTTTAATTCTGAGAGGATCGAACAGTTCCCGGTGTCTCTTACCACTGAGGAGCTAACCTCTCAGTTCAACTCTGGCTGTTTAGATGTTCTGGACCTTGTTGCTCCCCTTAAGATCAGAAAAACGAAACTTAAATCAGAGCCTTGGCTGAATGACGTCACGCGAGCCGTTAGGCGGCAGTGTCGCAGAGCTGAACGAAGGTGGAGGAAGGACAGGCTGCAGGTTTCTTTTCAAATGTTAAGGGAGAGTTGGCGTCACTATCAGAAAACCGTTAAAGCTGCCAAATGTAAATTCTTCTCTGATTTAATTGTCTCCAACTCCCACAACCCCCGAGTTCTTTTCTTCACCCTGAACTCAGTTCTACACCTCAGTGAGCCTTCACCTATGGAAGCCTCAACTGAGCTGTGTGAAAACTTCCTCCATTTCTTTTTAGAAAAAGTGACAAACACCCGGGCACTCATTTCTCCGCCAGCTCATGATCTGTCCATCCCATCTCAGTGTGTGGCTGTGTTTGACCACTTTGAGCCCATCTCTCTGTCCTCTCTGGAGCAGGTAATGTGCAGCATGAAGCCATCTGGTTCCCCCTTTGATGTGGACCCCCCTCGACTACTAAAGGAAGTTTTTCCTACCCTGGGTCCTTTTATTCTCGCTATTCTGAATAGCAGTTTATCGTCAGGTGTGGTGCCAAAGACTTTTAAACATGCTGCTGTCCAGCCCCTCTTGAAAAAACCTAACCTTGACCCCTCAGTCTTTTTTTTTTTTTTTATCCAAGATGGCCGCGCTCAGAGCAGTTGCAGCTTCACAGGCTCCCGGTACCATCCCAGTTTTTAGAAGTTTTGATATTGACTCTGTGCCTGACTCTGCGCGATTTACGCGTGTGAACTATAGCCGAACCGAACTGATGAGAATAGGAGCAGATTTGCCACAAAATATAGCAGAAATCAGCAACAAACTCAAAGCTACGCTCGGCAGAATGCAGATCTTAAAGTCATCTACCTGGAAGCAGCAGCAGAGGCGTTCCAGCGGGCAGAAGAGGAAGCACTGCTCCCGGCTTAAGAGGAGAGGATGCCGGGTGGGGGTTATGGTGAGGCTACAAGCTAACGCTAAAGCCGGTAAACTCCCCATGCCGTCTCTCTTTCTGTCGAACGTCCGCTCGTTGGACAACAAGATGGATTTACTTCGTCTGAGAGCGGGCGCCTCAGAAGAGATGAAGAAGTGTGCAGTGCTTTGTCTCACGGAAACGTGGATTACAAGTGAAACGCCGGACTCAGTCTTCCAGCTGGATGACAGACTTTTTTTTCGAGCGGACCGCTGCAGCGAGCTAACGGGGAAATCATGGGGAGGCGGAGTGTTCATTTACGTGAGTAAGAGTTGGTCCACGAACTGTACTGTTGTAAATAGCTCATGCTCGAAGGCTTTGGAGCAAATAACAGTGAAATGTCAGCCATATTATCTACCCCGAGAGTTCACTGTGACTTTCATCTCTGTCGTTTACATTCCTCCGGACGCTAATGCTAATGAATCACTGCAGGAGCTTCATAATATCATCAGCTCGCTGCAGAACAAACACCCCGAGGCTCTTTACATTGTAGCCGGAGACTTTAACCACGTGAATCTAAAGGAGTGTCTCCCAAGCTTTAATCAACATGTGACGATTCCGACACGTGGAGACCGCACGCTGGACCGTGTTTACACGAACGTAAAAAATGCATACAAAGCCGAACCCCGCCCCCACCTAGGACTGTCAGACCACATCTCAATCTTCCTGGCTCCTGCTTACATGCCCCCACTGAGACGCTCCAGACCGGTACAAAAGAAAGTTAAATGTTGGAGCCAGGACAGTGGCCCCATACTGAGAGATTGTTTTGACCGAACAGACTGGCAGGTTTTCAGAGAAGCTGCTGAAAATGGAGGTTCGCTTGATCTTGACCAATACACATCCTCAGTCCTGGGTTACATTAGTACATGTACTGACACCGTCTCCACTATCAGAAATGTTAAAAGCTACCCAAACAGAAAACCTTGGCTGAATGCAGAGGTGCGTACCCTGCTGGAAGCCAGGAACACTGCCTTCAGGTCTGGAAACTCAGAGGAGCTGAGTAGGACAAGAAAAGAGCTGGTTGCTGGTATTAAGAGGGCCAAGGCCACATATGCAAAGAGGATCGAGGGTCAATTCATCTCACAAGACCCTCGGAGCATGTGGAGGGGCATTAAGTGCATAACAGATTATAAAGGAAGGAGTGAACAATGCCCAAAAGACCCATCTCTGCCTGATGCCCTCAACAAGTTCTATGCACGCTTTGAAGACCCGAACAGACCACCCAGCACCAGACTCACCTCGCCACCGGATGAAGAGCATCTCAGCGTGACCTCAGCAGAAGTAAGGAGTACCTTCAGGAGGATTAATCCGCACAAAGCAACTGGCCCAGACAACATCCCCGGAAAAGTGTTGAAGGAATGTGCTGATCAGCTCTGTGAGGTGCTGGCAGACATCTTTAACACCTCACGTACCCTGGAGACAGTTCCCACCTGCCTGAAGACTGCCACCATCATCCCAGTCCCAAAAAGCTCTACAGTGACTGGTCTGAATGACTA
>NW_023627273.1:0-2607 GCF_014905685.2 Nematolebias whitei | reverse complement strand
AAATGTGTCTGAAGGGATGTTTTCAAGCTTGCCAATGTGTCTGAAGTGATGTTTTCAAGCTTGCCACTTCATCCAAAGGGAAGTTTTCAAGTTCGCAAATGTATGACAACGGATGAATGGCAATGTGTCTGAAGGGATGTTTTCAAACTTGCCAATGTTCCTGATGGGATGTTTTCAAACTTGACAATGTATCTGAAAGAATGTTTTCAAGCTTCTCAATATGTCTGAAGTGATGTTTTCAAACTTGAGAAAATATGTCTAAAAGGATGATTTCGAGTTAACCTCTATGTATGAATGGATGTATTCAAGCTTGCCAAAGCATCTGAAAGGATGTATTCAAGATTGCCTCTATGTACAAAGGGATGTTTTCATTCATTCATATGTGTTGGAAGGGATGCTTACCAATGAGTCTGAAGGGATGGTTTCAAGCTTGCTAGTATGTCTGAAGAGATGTTTACAAGAATGCCACTATGTTTTAAGCGATGTTTTCAAGCTTGCCACAATGTCCGAAGTGATGTTATCAAGCTTCCAAAAGTATCTAAATGGATGTTTACAAGCTTGCCAATGTGTCTGAAGGGATGTTTTTAAGTTAGCCACTATGTCTGAAATTATGTTTTCTAGCTTGCCACTATGTCCAAAAGGATGTTTTCAAGCTTCCAAAAGTTTCTAAATGGATACTTTGCCAAACTTGCCAATGTGACTTTATGGGATGTTTTCAAGCTTGTCAATGTGTCTGAAGGGATGTTTTCAAGTTTTACTTTTTGTCTGAAGTGATGTTTTCAAGCGTCCAAATGTGTCTGAAGGGATGTTTTCAAGATTACCAATGTGTCTGAAGTGATGTTTTCAAGCTTGCCACTTTATCCAAAGGGATGTTTTCAATCTTGCCTTTTTGTCTGAAGTGATGTTTTCAAGCTTCCAAATGTGTCTGAAGGGATGTTTTCAAGTTTTCCACTATGTCTGACGGGAAGTTTACAAGTTTGCCAATATGACTGAAGTAATGTTTTCAAGCTTTCCACTATGTCTGATGTGTAGTTTTTAAGCTTGCCACTGCGTTTGAAGCGATGTCTTCAAGCTTGCCAATGTTTCTGAAAAAATGTTTTCAAGCTTGTCAATATGTCTGAAGTGAGGTTTTCAAACTTGCCTTTATGTCTGAAGTGATGTTTTTAAGCTTCCAAATGTGCCTAAAGGGATGTTTTCAAGCTTGCCAATATGACTAAAAAGATGTTTTCAAGCTTTGCACTATGTCTGAATGGATATTTTCAAGGTTGCCAATGTGTCTCAGGGGATGTTTTCAAGCTTGTCAATATGTCTGAAGTGATGTTTCCAAGCTTTCATTATGTCTGAAAGTATGTTTTCAAGCTTGCCACTATGTCTGAAGTGATGTTTTCAACCTTGCTTTTTTGTCTGAAGTGATGTTTTCAAGCTTCCAAATGTGTCTGAAGGGATGTTGTCAAGCTTTCCACTATGTCTGACGCGAAGTTTACAAGCTTGCCAATATGACTGAAGTAATGTTTTCAAGCTTTCCACTATGTCTGATGTGTAGTTTTTAAGCTTGCCACTGCGTTTGAAGCGGTGTCTTCAAGCTTGCCAATGTTTCTGAAAAAATGTTTTCAAGCTTGTCAATATGTCTGAAGTGAGGTTTTCAAACTTGCCTTTATGTCTGAAGTGATGTTTTTAAGCTTCCAAATGTGCCTAAAGGGATGTTTTCAAGCTTGCCAATGTGTCTCAGGGGATGTTTTCAAGCTTGCCACTATGTCTGAAGTGATGTTTTAAAGCTTGCAAATGTGTTGGAAGGGATGTTTTCAAGCTTTCCACTATGTCTGATGGGAAGTTTAAAAGCTTGCCAATCTGTTTGAAGGAATGTTTTCAAGCTTGTCAATATGTCTGAAGTGATGTTTTCAAACTTGCCTTTATGTCTGAATTGACGTTTTCAAGCTTCCAAATGTGTCTGAAGGGATGTTGTCAAGCTTGCAAATATGTCTGAAGAGATGTTTTCAAGCTTGCCACAACTTCCAAAGGGATGTTTTCAAGCCTCCAAAATTGTCTAAATGCATGTTTACGAGCTTGCCAACGTAACTTTATGGGATGTTTTCAAACTTGTCAATGTGTCTGAAATGATATTTTCAAGCTTGCAACTATGTCCAAAGGGATGTTTTCAAGCTTGCAAATGTATGATAAGGGATGATTTGCAATGTGTCTGAAGGGATGTTTTCAAGCTTGCCTTTATGTCTGAAGTGATGTTTTTAAGCTTCCAAATGTGTCTTAAGGGATGTTTTCAAGCATGCCAATATGTCTAAAATGATGTTTTCAATCTTTGCACTATGACTGAATGGATATTTTCAAACTTGCCAATGAGGGGATGTTTTCAAGCTTGTCTCAAGCTCTCATTATGTCTGAAAGTATGTTTTCAAGCTTGCCACTATGTCTGAAGTGATGCTTTCAAACTAGCCTTTTTGTTTTAAGTGATGTTTTCAAGCTTCCAAATGTGTCTGAAGGGATGTTTTCAAGCTGGCCTTTTTGTCTGAAGTGATGTTTTCAAGCTTCCAAATGTGTCTGAAGTGATGTTTTCAAGCTTTCCACTATGTCTGACGGGAAGTTTACAAGCTT
>NW_023627272.1:0-2608 GCF_014905685.2 Nematolebias whitei | reverse complement strand
TGAACCAGAAAGACTATCATGAGAAAGTTATGACGCTCCTTAGTGACGTAAACACTTATGAACCTCTGAAAAGAGATCCAGGAAGTGGTTACAAGAAGAAATTGATAGATTGCCTGAAAATTTTGGAGCAGGACAAAGCTATTGACTGTATTCTGTACCACAGACTGTACCCAGGGGAGGCCACACCTAGTCTGTATGGTTTACCTAAAATCCACAAACAAGGTGTACCTTTAAGACCAATTGTTAGCATGATTAACTCTGTCACTTACAATGTTTCCAAATATCTGGCGTCTGTACTCATCCCTTTAGTTGGCAGCTCAGAACACCACATACAGAACACCATGGACTTTGTGGATAAGGTGCAGCAAAACTGGTTGATCCACTCTGAGAAGGTGCTATTTAAGAGACTGAGCTGAATACAGCATCTCAGACTGAGGAAGTCTCTCGGATGAGAGACGAAACGTTTCTACATTTTTTTGTTGTTTTTCTTTGTTTTGTTTTTTTGAATGTCCAGAGGACCAGATTTAACTTTTTTAGATTTTTCTACCTGGATTATTGAGCATGCATCAGGAGATTTTTTGCCGCTTCATGACCCACGTGACTTCCGCATTCCATTCTTTCTATGGGTGTCTATGGGAGTGTCACAACTCTCTCTTTAGGGCTCTGCACCTTACCACTGACAATTTTAAAGGTTCCTTTGTAAAAGGGAAACATTTTTTAATTAAACACTAGTGCGTGTGCAACTTCCGGCTCTAGAGGTTCAAATGGTCCTGAACTTGATTAATTTATATCTTTCACTTTTCATGCTCCACATTTTATGCACTGCTGACACAGAGGACTCTCACCTCCTCATAGGCGTCGCAACAATTATATGTGAAGGGGACATGTTCCCCCAACATAAAAATATATTTCTGAGTCAAAGTTTCTCCCACAGGCACATTTATTAACAAACAGCTGTAACTCTACAAAATAAATGTCTAACAAAACTATTTACAAACATTTGTTTATTTTTTTAGACATTTATTTACATTTATTACATAATAATCCTCTTCAGCTACCTCCAATGTGTGTCCCATCGGTGCATGAATGTAATAAAGCTTTGATAATTTTTTGTAGAGGTCCAGTAAAGTGCTGTGTGAATGGGTAAATGAGGACACAGATTGTGTTGTAAAGAGCTTTGAGTGTCTTGATAAGATAGAAAGGTGCTATATAAGTACAGTCCATTCAGCTACGCCACCTTCACGTTAGTACGCGTGTGTGAACTGCAGTAAAGTGAGCCTCCACTCGGAACCGTGAAGTTGCAGCTCAGTGTTTTTCCAGCCTCCTTCTCTGAAACAAACCATGGGTCATGGGCACAGTATCGTGCTGGCTAGCCTTCATTCAAATTAACAGTTAATTTAATACCCGATGAAGAAATAGGGAAAGCTTTGTGAGAGGTGAGTATAACAAATCCACAGTGTGGTAGGACAGAGTTGAGTTCATGCACTGTTTTATGATCAATGTTAGTTTCTACGTCACACATACAGTTACAGAATCATTCATTTATGATTGTAGGGTTACAGCATGCTATGCATGTCACTGAATAAAAATCAATTAATACATGGTTATTAACTGGGTTGTTTATGCGGCTGTGTCTTTCAGATGGAGAATGCTTGGATGCTCTACGAGAATGTATCATGAAACACATTACAATGTTGCAGACAGCAGGCTGTCTTAGACATGGGGCTGCGGTGGAAGAAAAAACAGAAATTGTGGCAGACTACCTCCAGTGGTATGTTACTGACCACATCTCATCTGCAATTGATAGGTAAGATGTTTATAATGTGACTGTCTTTTTTTTTTGTCTGTGGGATGATTTAGTTTGAATGACATGTGTATCTGTTATCAGGCAGTCACTGCAACAAACAATTTTACCTTCACACTTTTGTTCACTTTCTAGATTCAAAGATGGTCTTTCAGCCCTTCAGTTCCTAACTGCTCTACAACACCCTACTTTGTTGACCCCTGTCCTGTACCTCTGTGAATAGCGACTGACTGGCTTTGAACTTGAGACTCTTCAAACCTCAACTCAGACCTTCAAGGAGCAATAGGAGACTGAAAGTCAAACCTTGGCCTACTGGGCAGACTATCTTCTTGATTGTGAAGGTTTGTAAGTTTTTTTTTGTACTTGGAAAACCTCATTACCCTGGTACATCTGAACATTTGTTTCTTTGCAGAAGGTGATGCTGCTGTGTCTGTGGAGAACATTTTGATGTTTGCAACTGGGCTGACATCACTTCCCCCATATGGCTTGGAGCCATTGCCACAAATAGAGTTCCTGGATGACTCTCCATTCCCAATGGAAGATACATGTTCAAACTTGCTGAAATGACCACTCCTGGATTCATAGTGTGTTTAAGTTGCAAATGGACTTCGGAATTCAAAATAGTCCAGGATTTGATTGTCTATAAACCATATAGGTCAGTCTAAAGAAGTTAAGTCAGGTCTTCTGGATGGGTTTAAAAAATAAAAAATTATAGAAACTTTTTGTCTTTCATCCGAAAGACTTCTTGAATCTGAGGTGCTGTATTCAGCTCAGTCTTATAAATAGCATCTTCTCATAGTGGAT
>NW_023627271.1:0-2608 GCF_014905685.2 Nematolebias whitei | reverse complement strand
CGTCGTATTGGCCTGCTATTGATTCTAGACTGGCACTACCTTCGTCATCGGTGTTTTCCTGACTCGGGTCTACGTCTGGTTCTCCCTGAGAGCTCTCGTCGTCATCCTCCTCACTCTCTATGTTTAAGGGTTGTATTCTTGTTACTGTCTCTTTCTTCGGCTGTCCTTCTCGCGATTCTGCTCCGCTTCTGCGTCGTCTTGTGGTTGTACTTATCAGGTCATTTTCTGAGGGTGAGGTCAGGGACATTTTTGACCCCTGTGGACTAATCCTTAATGGGTCTTCACTTTTCTTCGCTCCCGGTGATGATCCCGGTGTCGATGATTTTTCTGTGTGTTCTCTTCCTAACTTTAGGGGTTCTTTAATTGGTTTCTCTTCTCGTTTTGTCATTGCGGCCACAACTCTGGATTTTCGATCTTCATCTAGATGAGTGGGGGTCACTATAATCATTTCTTTTAAATGGGCTCCCGCTGGCATGTCTTTGGCCAGATACGTCATTGAATTGACCGCTATTCTCTCAGCCGTTTCCCACTGCAAGTGATGGGACCGGAGCCCATCTATTCCTATCACTATGCGCCTGAAGTCGAACTCTATGGCTCGGAACACCCCCTTCTGCAGAGCTTCTAACATTTCCTTGAGATATTTAGTCTCATCGGTAGCTTCTTTGTAGCTTCGAATTGGAATGTGTATTATGGCATAGAATGGAGCATCGGCTCCACTGGTCATTCTTGTTTCTGGCTCGTTGATGTTTGGCTCACCAACAAGTTGTTTTATTTCAGCTTGGTACTCCCTACCGGCTACTTTCTTTAAAGCTTTTCGGTAGGTTGAGTTATGGATTTTGTACTTATGATTTGTAAACACCAGTAACGCGTCGGCCTCTATAGACCATGGTGTCCCTATTACTTGGTATACTCGGGTACCATTTTGAAACTTCACACATTGTGTCTCTTTCGGGAGTGGTTCTAGGACCTGTTTGAGCCCTGCTGTTTGCCTAATTTTTTGTTTCTTTTGTGAATTTTCTTTTTCCCCTTCCTCTTGACTGTTTTCTGACTCAGTTTCTGGTTTTAAGTGTTTTACTTTAGCCTTCTTTTTCCCATAAGTTTTTTGGGTTTCTCCTGAGGGGTTCTGTTTAGGATTCTCTTGTTTAATCGGCTGGTTTTTTAGTGGTTCTGTCTGTCTCTGCTCTCGCATTCCTCGTAACCCCCTGTCTGCCCACCCGGTTTCAGTGGTTTCGAGCCTCCCCATCCTGTCCACTATGCTTTGGGCGAGCAGGTCTAAGTTCTTGTCAACCTGTTTAAGATAGTCTTTACACCCTGTGTTCTCATTATTACTTTCATCAGGTTCGTTTTCTTTTTTGATCATACTTGCTAATAATCTCAGTTGCTCTGCTCTGGTTTCCTCGTCTGTATCGGAATGATATTTGGGAGTTTCTCTGTACGCACTCAAGTTTGGAGTAGAGCTCACGAACGTGGGGGGGGGATGAGAGGTTGGAGGGTAAGTTCCCTGCCATAGCCTTGTGCCTCCTGGGTTTTCTCCTTCCCTTTTAATATTAAGGGGGGGTATATTCTTTAAAACCTCGTCCTCTGGTTCGCTTTGGTCTTCTTCATTTTCCGACGCTTCGGGGGTTTGTGCAATGGAGCTGTGCTCACTTTCAGGATCCATCTCTGATTTTCTCTCTTTTCTATACTCCCTCATTCTTGCCAATTCTTCTTCACACTCTTTATATTTTGCTGTCGCCCTGCATGTAGGGTTTGTGATATACCCATCTAATCCTGTCACTTTGGATATCATCTTTACCATGGGGTCATACTCGATTGAGGGGCTAATTACTGACACTATTGTCGTTTGTTTTTGTTTCTCTATCTGTTGCACCCATCATTGTAACCACGTTTTTACTTCTTTTTTTGATTTTGCTTCGCCTGGGTCTTTTACCACCACTGTTTGGACTCCCTTCCGGGCTGTCGTACAGCAAAACCTTCCTTTTTCTCTTATAAATTTTTCCAGTCCGTCCTTCAGAACTTTTCCATCTAGCTGGGGATTACTTTCTCTTAGTATTTCCTTCACTGCTGGATTCCAGGTATGATACCCTTTTCCATATAGGATGACTTCAACCCTGGTTACTCTTATTGGTTTTCCTCCTGTACTTTGTACCATTATCTTTTGGCCATCTGTCTTTCCTTCTACTGGCTTCTGTTCTTCTTGGCTCTCCTGAGCCAGCTCGAGTTTGTCTGGCTCTACACTCGTAGATGCCTCTCCTGAGGCCATCTTTATGTCTTTTCTTGTCGGGTCAAGTTTGTCGGTCCTCAAAGTCTCCAGACTTTATCCTAACGTTTTGGACTAGGACAGACTAGCTGCTTACCTACGATTCTGGATTATGGTCAGTAACCCTCGTAAGCCTTCTACCCCTCCTCACTAGCCTCTAGTGATCCATTGGGGGTACTAACTGGGGGGTCTCCCAGTTACTGACAGCTCCTTACTCTCTAGAGCTGCTCTACTGACGCCTATCAGTCCTCTGTAGCGCGTCCTCACTTCTGGGACTGTTCTAGTCCCATCTGGGGTGCCATGTCTGCTTTCCGATGAGCAAAAGGTAACCACTGGAATTAGCGATAA
>NW_023627270.1:1309-2608 GCF_014905685.2 Nematolebias whitei | reverse complement strand
GTCATTTCCTCGTTTCCTTTTGTCGTTTCCTTCGTCGTTTCCTCGTTTCCTTTCTTATTTCCTTCCTCATTTCCTCGTTTCCTTTTCTCGTTTCCTAAATCGTTTCATTGTTTTCTTATTTCCTTCCTCGTTTCCTTCCTCGTGTCCTCGTTTCCTTCGTTGTTTCCTTCGTCGTGTCCTCGTTTCCTTCGTTGTTTCCTCATTTCCTTGGCCGTTTCCTCGTTTCCTTCCTCGTTTCCTCGTTTCCTTTGTCGTTTCTTAGTCGTTTCCTTACTCGTTTCCTCGTTTCCTTAGTCCTTTCCTCGTTTCCTTAGTCATTTCCTTCGTCGTTTCCTCGTTTCCTTCCGTCATTTCCTTCCGTCGTTTCCTCGTTTCCTCCGTCGTTTCCTTCATCATTTCCTCGTTTCCTTCGTCGTTTCCTCGTTTCCTTTGTCATTTCTTCATTTCCTCAGTCGTTTCCTTCGTCGTTTCCTTCGTCGTTACCTTCGTCGTTTCCTTCGTCGTGTCCTTCGTCGTTTCCTTCGTCGTTTCCTTCGTCGTTTCCTCGTTTCCTTCGTCATTTCCTCGTTTCCTTCCTCGTTTCCTCGTTTCCTTTGTTGTTTCTTCGTTGTTTCCTTACTCGTTTCCTCGTTTCCTTCATCGTTTCCTCGTTTCCTTCCTCGTTTTCTCGTTTCCTTTGTCGTTTCTTCGTTGTTTCCTTACTCGTTTCCTCCTTTCCTTTGTCGATTCCTTGTTTCCTTAGTCATTTCCTTCGTCGTTTCCTCGTTTCCTTCCGTCGTTTCCTCGTTTCCTCATTTCCTTTGTCGTTTCCTCGTTTCCTTCCTCGTTTCCTTTGTCGTTTCTTCGTTGTTTCCTTACTCGTTTCCTCGTTTCCTTCATCGTTTCCTCGTTTCCTTCGTCGTTTCCTCGTTTCCTTCGTCGTTTCATTCGTCGTTTCCTTCATCATTTCCTTGTCGTTTCCTTCGTCGTTTATTCGTTTCCTTCCTCGTTTCCTTCCTCGTTTCCTCATTTCCTTCATCGGTTCCTCGTTTCCTTCCTCGTTTCCTCATTTCCTTCGTCATTTCCTTGTCGTTTCCTTCGTCGTTTATTCCTTTCCTTCCTTGTTTCCTTCCTCGTTTCCTCATTTCCTTCATCGATTCCTCGTTTCCTTCCTCGTTTCCTCATTTCCTTCGTCATTTCCTTCCGTCGTTTCCTCGTTTCCTCCGTCGTTTCCTTCATCATTTCCTCGTTTCCTTCGTCGTTTCCTCGTTTCCTTTGTCGTTTCTTCATTTCCTCAGTCGTTTCCTTTGTCGTTTCCTT
>NW_023627270.1:0-1299 GCF_014905685.2 Nematolebias whitei | reverse complement strand
GTCATTTCCTCGTTTCCTTTTGTCGTTTCCTTCGTCGTTTCCTCGTTTCCTTTCTTATTTCCTTCCTCATTTCCTCGTTTCCTTTTCTCGTTTCCTAAATCGTTTCATTGTTTTCTTATTTCCTTCCTCGTTTCCTTCCTCGTGTCCTCGTTTCCTTCGTTGTTTCCTTCGTCGTGTCCTCGTTTCCTTCGTTGTTTCCTCATTTCCTTGGCCGTTTCCTCGTTTCCTTCCTCGTTTCCTCGTTTCCTTTGTCGTTTCTTAGTCGTTTCCTTACTCGTTTCCTCGTTTCCTTAGTCCTTTCCTCGTTTCCTTAGTCATTTCCTTCGTCGTTTCCTCGTTTCCTTCCGTCATTTCCTTCCGTCGTTTCCTCGTTTCCTCCGTCGTTTCCTTCATCATTTCCTCGTTTCCTTCGTCGTTTCCTCGTTTCCTTTGTCATTTCTTCATTTCCTCAGTCGTTTCCTTCGTCGTTTCCTTCGTCGTTACCTTCGTCGTTTCCTTCGTCGTGTCCTTCGTCGTTTCCTTCGTCGTTTCCTTCGTCGTTTCCTCGTTTCCTTCGTCATTTCCTCGTTTCCTTCCTCGTTTCCTCGTTTCCTTTGTTGTTTCTTCGTTGTTTCCTTACTCGTTTCCTCGTTTCCTTCATCGTTTCCTCGTTTCCTTCCTCGTTTTCTCGTTTCCTTTGTCGTTTCTTCGTTGTTTCCTTACTCGTTTCCTCCTTTCCTTTGTCGATTCCTTGTTTCCTTAGTCATTTCCTTCGTCGTTTCCTCGTTTCCTTCCGTCGTTTCCTCGTTTCCTCATTTCCTTTGTCGTTTCCTCGTTTCCTTCCTCGTTTCCTTTGTCGTTTCTTCGTTGTTTCCTTACTCGTTTCCTCGTTTCCTTCATCGTTTCCTCGTTTCCTTCGTCGTTTCCTCGTTTCCTTCGTCGTTTCATTCGTCGTTTCCTTCATCATTTCCTTGTCGTTTCCTTCGTCGTTTATTCGTTTCCTTCCTCGTTTCCTTCCTCGTTTCCTCATTTCCTTCATCGGTTCCTCGTTTCCTTCCTCGTTTCCTCATTTCCTTCGTCATTTCCTTGTCGTTTCCTTCGTCGTTTATTCCTTTCCTTCCTTGTTTCCTTCCTCGTTTCCTCATTTCCTTCATCGATTCCTCGTTTCCTTCCTCGTTTCCTCATTTCCTTCGTCATTTCCTTCCGTCGTTTCCTCGTTTCCTCCGTCGTTTCCTTCATCATTTCCTCGTTTCCTTCGTCGTTTCCTCGTTTCCTTTGTCGTTTCTTCATTTCCTCAGTCGTTTCCTTTGTCGTTTCCTT
>NW_023627269.1:0-2608 GCF_014905685.2 Nematolebias whitei | reverse complement strand
AAAAAAACGAAGTCCAGATGACATGATTCAACCTTTTTTGTTGTTATATACCTGGATGACTGAGAAAACAAACTTTGTGTTTAAGTAACCCTTACCTTTAATTGACTCTATTCATGAGCACCTCCAATCTGCCACAATCTTTTCTAAACTTGATTTAAGAAACGCTTACCACTTGGTCCGGATTAAAGAGGGTGATGAGTGGAAAACAGCCTTCAGGACCCCGCTTGGACATTTTGAATATTTAGTGATGCCTTTCGGGTTGACTAATGCCCCGGCAGTATTTCAAGCTCTAGTCAATGACGTACTCAGGGATTTTATCGGCCACTTCGTCTTCGTATACCTAGACGACATTCTCATTTATTCTCACAATGAAGAGGAACATGTAAAACAAGTTCGTACGGTACTGCAAAGACTTTATGAAAACCAACTTTTTGTCAAGGGAGAAAAATGTGAATTTCACGTACCTTCTGTATCATTTCTGGGCTTTATCTTTGAGAGGGGTTGTTACAGGACGGGCCCAGAAAAGACCAAGGCAGTGGAGGACTGGCCTGTTCCCGAGAACCGGAAACAGCTCCAACATTTTCTGGGTTTTGCCAATTTCTACAGGCGATTTATTATGGACTACAGTCGCATCGCCTCACCTCTCACACAACTTACATCAACCAACCGAACCTACAAATGGACTCCTGAGGCTGGTGCTGCATTCGGTAAGCTCAAGAGACTTTTTTCCTCTACTCCCGTCTTGAGTCACCCTGACCCTAAACGCCAGTTTATTCTGGAAGTTGATGCCTCGGACACTGGTGTGGGTGCTGTTCTCTCTCAACGGTCCCTAGAAGACAATAAAGTGCACCCATGCGCCTTCTTTTCTAGGCGTTTATCACAAGCGGAGAGGAATTATGATGTAGGTAATCGTGAGTTGTTGGCGGTCAAACTGGCCCTGGAGGAGTGGCGCCATTGGTTGGAGGGTACTGCTACTCCTTTCCTTATCTGGACCGACCACAAAAACCTCACTTACCTAAGAGATGCAAAACGGCTGACTCCCAGACAGGCATGATGGTCCCTTTTCTTCAACGATTCAACTATGTTTTAACTTTCAGGCCTGGTTCCAAGAACATCAAGCCTGATGCGCTCTCCCGACAGTTTTCTCCTCCGAGTGATCCAGAGACGGTGGAGAGTATCATCCCACCAGTGTGTGTTGTAGGGGCCCTCACCTGGTCCATCGAAAAGGAGGTCCTGGAGGCACAAAAGGATGAACCTGGCACCGCTCCTACTGGGAAACTTTTCGTCCCCTCAACCATGAGGGCCAAGGTACTAAATTGGCTACACTCCCATAAGCTTTCTTGTCACCCTGGTATCTCTCGTATGCTCTCCCTCGTCAAGACCCATTTCTGGTGGCCCACTCTCAATCACGATGTCAAGAGTTTTGTTTCAGCCTGCCCCACCTGTGCCAGGCATAAGACTGGTAACCAACCACCTGCCGGACTTCTACAACCTCTACCCACCCCCAGCCGCCCTTGGTCACATATATCTGTGGATTTCGTTACGGGTCTGCTTCCGTCCGAAGGTAACACCACCATACTCACAGTCATAGACCGCTTCTCTAAAGCTGCCCATTTCATCCCCCTGCCTAAGCTCCCCTCTGCCTTTGAGACAGCCCAAACGCTCATTCAGCATGTTTTCCGCATTCACGGCATTCCCTCTGATATCGTCTCGGACAGGGGTCCTCAATTTATCTCGCAGGTCTGGCGAAGCTTCTGCAAGACGTTGGGGGCAACCACCAGCCTTACCTCTGGTTACCACCCGCAGTCCAACGGCCAGGCTGAGCGATGTAATCAGGAGCTTGAGACCACCCTCCGATGCGTTGTTGAACGCAACCCCTCAGCCTGGAGCCAGCACTTGGTCTGGGTGGAGTATGCCCACAACACACACAGGTCTTCGGCAATAGGGATGTCACCATTCGAGGCATCCCTTGGTTACATCCCTCCCCTGTTCCCCAGTCAGGAAGCCGACATCTCAGTCCCGTCAGTCCAGCATCACTTTTGCCGTTGCCGACGAGTCTGACGTCAAACCAAGACAGCTCTACTGCGCTCGGCAGCCCAGAACAAGAGGTTCGCCTATCGCCATCGCTCCTCAGCACCACCATACCAGGTGGGCCAAAAGGTATGGCTTTCTACCAAAGACATTAATATCAAAGACACCCCTAGGAAGCTGGTGCCCCGATACATCGGCCCGTTTCCTATCAACCAAATTATCAACCCGTCTGCAGTCCGCCTTCAGTTACCAACCTCCATGAAGATCCACCCAACTTTTCATGTGTCACAAATCAAGCCAGTTTCTGAGAGTCCCTTGAGCCCGCCTGCCGACCTCCCCCCTCCCACCCGATTGATCGATAACCACCCGGCCTTCTCTGTCAGGACCATCCTGGATGTCCGTCGCCGGGGCCGTGGTTACCAATATCTGGTTGACTGGGAGGGCTATGGTCCCGAGGAGAGGTCATGGATCCCCAGATCGTTCATCTTAGATCCCAGCCTGATCTCCAGCTTTTTCAAAGCCCACCCTGAGAAACGCCACAGGTCGCCTGGGGGCGATTCTTGAGGGGGGGGGGGGG
>NW_023627268.1:0-2608 GCF_014905685.2 Nematolebias whitei | reverse complement strand
AGGCCACCAAAACGGATCCCCTCAACACCTTGGCTGCGCCTAGAAATTCTGTCCATAAAAGTTATGAACAGAATCGGTGACAAAGGGCAACCTTGGCGGAGTCCAACTCTCACCGGGAACAAGCCCGACTTACTGCCGGCGATGCGGACCAGGCTCTGACACCGGTCATACAGGGACCTAACAGCCCGTATCAAAGGGCCTGGTACCCCATACTCCCAGAGTACCCCCCACAGGGCCCCCCGAGGGACGCGGTCGAAAGCCTTCTCCAAGTCCACAAAGCACATGTAGACTGGTTGGGCAAACTCCCACGCACCCTCCAGGACCCTGCTGAGAGTGTAGAGCTGGTCCAGTGTTCCACGGCCAGGACGAAAACCGCACTGTTCCTCCTGAATCCGAGGTTCGACTATCCGACGGACCCTCCTCTCCAGAACCCCCGAATAGACCTTACCAGGGAGGCTTAAGAGCGTGATTCCCCTGTAGTTGGAACACACTCTACGGTCCCCCTTTTTGAATAGGGGGACCACCACCCCGGTCTGCCAATCCAGGGGAACTTCCCCCGATGTCCACGCAACATTGCAGAGTCGCGTAAGCCAACACAACCCTACAACATCCAGAGCCTTAAGGAACTCTGGGCGGATCTCATCCACCCCTGGGGCCCTGCCACCGAGGAGCTTTTTAACCACCTCGGTGACCTCAGCACCAGAGATTGGAGGGCCCGACCCAGAGTCCCCAGGCTCCGCTTCCTCAGTGGAAGACGTGCCGGTGGGATTGAGGAGGTCTTCAAAGTATTCCGCCCACCGACCCACAACATCCCGAGTTGAGGTCAGCAGCAAACCACTCCCACTATAAACAGTGTTGGTGGCATACCGCTTCCCCCCCCTGAGACGCCGGATGGTGGACCAGAAACGTCTCGAAGCCGTGCGGAAGTCGTTCTCCATGGCCTCTCCGAACTCCTCCCATGCCCGAGTTTTTGCCTCAGCAACCACCCGAGCCGCATGTCGCTTGGACTGCCGGTACCCATCAGCTGCTTCCGGGGTCCCACAGGCCAAAAAGGCCCGATAGGACTCCTTCTTCAGCCTGACAGCATCCCTCACCGACGGTGTCCACCATCGGGTTCGAGGGTTGCCGCCCCGACAGGCACCGACAACCTTGCGGCCGCAGCTCTGGTAAGCCGCCTCGACAATAGAGGCACGAAACATGGTCCACTCAGACTCAATGTCCCCCACCTCCCTTGGAACATGTTCAAAGTTCTCCCGGAGGTGGGAGTTGAAACTCCGTCTCACAGGAGACTCTGCCAGACGTTCCCAGCAAACCCTCACAATACGTTTGGGCCTACCAGGTCTGACCGGCATCCTCCCCCACCATCGGAGCCAACTCACCACCAGGTAGTGATCAGTTGACAGCTCCGCCCCTCTCTTCACCCGAGTGTCCAAGACATGTGGCCGCAGATCAGATGAGACGATGACAAAGTCGATCATCGAACTGCGGCCTAGGGTGTCCTGGTGCCAAGAGCACATATGGACACCCTTATGCTTGAACAAGGTGTTCGTTATTGACAATCCATGACGAGCACAGAAGTCCAACAACAGAACACCACTCTGGTTCAGATCAGGGGGGCCGTTCCTCCCAACCACACCCCTCCAGGTCTCACTGTCATTGCCCACATGAGCATTGAAGTCCCCCAGCAGAACAAGGGAGTCCCCAGAAGGTGCACTTTCCAGTACCCCCTCTAAGGACTCCAGAAAGGGTGGATAATCTGAACTGCCGTTTGGTGCATAAGCACAAACGACAGTCAGAACCCGTCCCCCCACACGTAGGCGGAGAGAGGCCACCCTCTCATTCACGGGGGTGAACCCCAATACACAGGCACCAAGTTGGGGGGCAATTAGTACGCCCACGCCTGCTCGGCGCCTCTCACCAGGGGCAACTCCAGAGTGGAAGAGTGTCCAGCCCCTCTCAAGGAAACTGGTTCCAGAGCCCGAGCCATGTGTAGAGGTGAGTCCGACTATTTCTAGCCGGAACCTCTCAGCCTCACACACCAGCTCAGGCTCCTTCCCCACCAGTGAGGTGACATTCCACGTCCCAATAGCCAGCTTCTGTAGCCGAGGATCAGACCGCCAGGGTCCCCGCCCTCGGCCACCACCCATCCCACATTGCACCCGACCCCTTTGGCCCCTCCCACAGGTGGTGAGCCCATAGGAAGGGGGACCCACGTCTCCTCTTCGGGCTGTGCCCGGCCGAGCTCCATGGGTAAAAGCCCGGCCACCAGGCGCTCGCCCACGTGCCCCACCTCCAGGCCTGGCTCCAGAGTGGGGCCCCGGTGACCCACGTCCGGGCAAGGGAACACTAGGTCCATTTGTGTTTTTCATCATAGGGGTGTGTTTGGGCTGCACTTTGTCTGGTCCCTCACCTAGGACCTGTCTGCCATGGGTGACCCTACTAGGGGCATAAAGCCCCTGACAGCATAGCTCCTAGGATCATTGGGACACTCAAACCCCTCCACCACGGTAAGGTGGCAGCCCAGGGAGGGCACACACTTAGCTAAATTAAATCTCTAGGGAAAAAAAAACATTTACATATTCACATTCAATTTTAATTTAATGCTAAA
>NW_023627267.1:0-2609 GCF_014905685.2 Nematolebias whitei | reverse complement strand
GGGGGGGGGTGTCTTGGGGTCCTCCCCCAGAAAATTTTGAATAAAGTAGATGCCATTTCCTGCATTCTGTTGTATTTTAAGGATTGTTTAACATCTGTGTTTACCTACATAAGTGAAGACTTGATTCAATAACTATTTTAGAGAGCTCGGCACAACAAGACATGGCACTGAGCCAGCGACGTGCAATACAGACACGCTAACTAACATGCCACAGATGCAGCACTCTGCTTTACATTACACAACCTAATAAACACTTTGTACAAAATTAGTTTATTGTTAACTGATCGTAACAAACAAAGACTAAACTTATACAACCAGAAGTTGCAACATGTATCTACGTACAAAACACACAAAACAAAGCACAACTAGCTTTAAGCATTGACCTTTAATTTAACCATTAAACATAAAATGTAATTATGATGGAAAATGGAGGATTTACCTGCAGTTACCTTCGTACAGATGAACATGTGGTACTTCCTGTTTATCGCTGTTGTATTCAGCTGCTCATGAGTTCAGCCGCAGGGCTTTATCATCTTTTACACTTTTCCAGACTCAGTTTAGGTTTTGGAAATGGAATAAACTGTATTCCACCCTCTAAAGCAGGACTATTCAACTAAACTGCTAAGGGGCCACAGTTATGAAAGCCAGCAGTTCAGGGACCGGACATCCAGCAATTAAAGTCAATATGTAAATAAACCAAGTATTACAATGATCTGTTACCTTTTAAATTAGTGTATTTTGTTATATTGAATCATGAACGCAAACCTTGACACCTTTTTCAGAGGTGCTGAGTTAAAATTTATTGGTGCTTGAGCACCCCACACAAGAGGCTAAAATCACCATTGTTTTATGACTCTCAGCTACTATCACACCAAATTCTGCTTAGAATCTGTATATTTGACTGAGTTAATTAATAATAATTATTATTTTTGTGTTGTGGTTTTGCTGTAGGTGGCCATTTTGATGTTTAGATCATCATCATCGTTTAGATGTTGGGGTCAGTCAGACTTCTCTTTCACATCTCCAGCTCGTCCAAAATGCTGCAGCTCAGCTTTTAACAGGAACTTGTAGGTCTAAGCACATTTCACCGGTTCTGTCCTCCCGTCACTGGCTTCCTGTGTGTCAGAATTGATTTTAAAATTATTTTGCTGACATTTAAGTGCATTAATGGCCCTGCACCCTCATACCACTCTGACCTTCTCCATCCTTATGCTCCTTCTCGGGCTTTGAGATCATCTGATCAGCTGTTTTTGGCTGTACCAAAAGCCAGGCTGAAGCTCCGAGGAACTCAAGCCTTTTCAGTCGTGGGCCCTAAACTCTGGAATAATCTGCCCATCAACATTAGATAAACCACTTCAGTCTCTGCTTTTAAAACTCTCCTGAAAACTCATCTGTACACTTTGACATTGAACACAGGGTGATCCGATTTAGATTTAGTTTTTTTTCAATTATTTTATTCTGATTATGTTTATGCGTTTTGTTGTATTCCTATTTAACAAGCAGTAATCTGATCTGATTTAGTATTTCATTCTTCCTGACTGTTTATGCCTTTTTTGTTATTATTCTGTGACATTTTACACAGGATGATCTGATTTAGTATTTTATTGTTTCTAATTATGTTTTGTGTTTTTAGTATTTTATTCCATATGCTGTAAATATATCTTGTTACTTTTATTTGATGCTGTGATCTTTTTGTTAAGCACTTTGGTAACAGTTTCTGTTTTAAATGTGCTATGTAAATAATTCTGACTTGACTTCTTAGAGTTGTAGCTAATAATTTATTTCTGAAGGTTTTACTAAAAACTGTCCAGAGGTTCATGTAATATTTTGCTAACAGACAGACTGACGGTGTTGACTCCAATATTAAATGGCAAAGTTTTACAAACAGATCTTGTGCGATTGTTGGTGTTCAGACTATGGGTTTGGGGGTGATGCTCAGCTACTACCAAACCAACTTTCAGCTCAAAATCTGTCATATTGTCTGAACCATAACTGCTGTTGTGTTTTTAAGGTTGGCTGGCTGTGGCAGACGTCTGGAATGGAATAAATTGTAGATGTACATCACACACAGAAACAAACACAAAAGCATACAACAACAGCTGTTAATAAAACAGGAAGTAAGGCTAACGAAAACAGGCGGAACAAAAAAAGAACCAAAACTTATGATTATGTGTTTTTCATTAAATGTTAAGACCTTTGAGGATTATTTGGGTTGTATGAAATGATTTTTTTGTTGTGTTTTCTATTTCCCATAAATGTTTTTGTGTTGTTCAAAATGATGCCGTCTGTACTTTCTGAAATAGTATTTTGCTCTTGTTGTGTTTTGACTAGTCTGGTGCGTTACACCTCAGGGTGCTAGATCCATGACCTAGATCTGTAATGAGCCAGGCATTTTGCAGAGGGGAAAGAAAATGAGCTTCTGCTCCTAAAAGCAAATGAACAAATCTTTAAACCACTTTTATATTTCACTAGCAGTTAGAAAGGGAGGGTCAGTACGAGGAAGAGTAGCTTGCTGTTGTCTCTTTCTATTATCTTCCCTTTTCTCTTACCGTTGGAGGCGAATCCTGCATAATGTGTGCTGCAAGTTAAGCTTCAGCTCCACCGTGGAA
>NW_023627266.1:1094-2609 GCF_014905685.2 Nematolebias whitei | reverse complement strand
ACGTGATCCCGTCTTAATGCAAAGTATTCTCTGGACAACAGCTCTTTAGCATCCCTGGCTTCAGATAGTGATGCATTAAGTAACTGTATTTTGCTGTTCAGTGAATCAATTTCTGCACATGCATCTTGCTGTGATTGAAACATCTGTTCACAATGTTTTTTTGTGAGGATCTCGTGTTCACTTTTAAATTGAAGGAAGTGTTCTTCAATTTCCTGAACCACCTCTTTTTCGCTGTTTAACCTTATTGCAAGGTAATCAGCTTTCTCAACCACCGTATAGAATGATTCTTTCAGCAACATTGCCATTTTAGCCAGCTTTTCATAGTTTGACCTTGTAATTTCTGTAGAGGTCACACTCTCTGCAACCTCCTTCAGATTGTCCACTAACTCTTTTGGGTTCATGCTGTTCACCTGTTTATCATATGGATGTAAGGATTCTGTCAGCAGTGCTAACGCATCCTCTAAACAGTCCTTCATCTCATAAGGATCAAAATGTTTTTCTATCACACCTGTCATGGTCATTCACTGTGTAGCACTTTATCTGGTTAAAACAGTTGCCAGCTTCAGATTATTTTACAGGTAAATATTTGTATTCAAGTGTCATTGAGTTTCACACTATTTTAAGCTCTGGTTTTACACAAAAGTACTGTTATAAGTCAACTTATTCAGAGGAATGGGCACCTGTTTCGTAGGTTTTACCCCAATTCATGAATATTTAAGTAAATGCTTCTCTGCAGTGTTACTTTTTAATGTGCTTATTTTTTAACAGATACTAGATTACCAAGCTTCTCAGTGTTTTTTACTCTAAAGCACTGAACTTAATAAAACTGCAATTTTTCTAAAAAGTCTCACAGCAACATCAGTTTAAAAATGCTTTTTAAGCCGTTCTATTCCAGAAATTCGCTATTTTAACAGTTACTCATTGAACCAGGTGGTGAATAGAAAAAGAAAAATTATGAGGAATTGTCAGTCCCTCTTCAGGAAAACTGTTATACTCCTCTTCTCCTGCCATTATCTTCTATTTAAAATTAAAAGGAAGATATAGTGTTTTAGGTGGTAAAACAAATCATAAAAGTTTCCTTTTTCTGATATATTTACTCTTATTTAGTGATCTAGCAATTAAACGTGTATTACCTATTCAGCAAATGAGTAAACTTTATCAACTCTGTGAATATCTGGACCGTATCTTTTTTAAAAAGTTTCTAATTTTTCATTTTGCACCTCCGTTTGAGGAATTCAGTGAATGAAAAATGTCCTGGTAAATGCCTTTCTTGCATAAATACCTTAATCACTTTTTAAATGCAAGATAACAGTAATAATTCAGCTTGAGGAACGTTTATTAACTCAAAAATGCCCGTAGCATTAGTATAAACACGTATAATTTCACCAAAAATAACATAAAACGAAGTGAAACTGTGATTTCAAGTTTCTACAGGAGGGGGCAGTGTTAGCTTTCTACCAGTAGGAGCCTATGACAACTTCCTGTGGACGTTCTGTTGACATCCTGTCGTTAGCC